>NC_141614.1:7803131-7998131 GCF_047967505.1 Dipteris shenzhenensis | reverse complement strand
GTTCTACTTGGTGAAGAACTCATGACTCAAGCTATTCAAGCACATAAAGGTCATTCTAATGATCAGGCATTCACAGCTTCAGACAGAAGAGGCAAAGGTAGAGGCAGAGGTAGATCATACCAAAAAAGTGGTCATCATCATCAACAACAAAATCAAAGTCAGCATCAACATTAGCATCAGCATCATCCTCAGTAATATTAGAATCAGCAAAGAGGAAATCATTCCAATCGAGGAAGATTCCAAGGACAAGGGAATGCATCCACCAATGTGTCAAACATTCAGTGCAACTACTGTCACAAGTTTGGACACTATGAAAGAGATTGCCGCAAGAAGCAGTACGACCAAGGCGGTCAATCCAGCAGTAATCGAGCGAATTCCCGAGGCAGAGGAAATCATCGTGGTGGACATTCTAGTCATAGTCATTTTGCAAATGAACATGGAAATATGTTTCTTGCAAGTGAGAAATTGCTTCAGACTAATATAGTGTACCTAGACAAGAAGTTTCATATGGCAGATTGCAAGATTGCAGCCACTCCCATGGAGCATAGTTTGAAACTTACTAAAGATTCAGAAAAGCCTATAGTCAATGACAGATACTATAGGCAGCTCATCGGATCTCTTATATATCTGACAATCACACGGCCAGATATTTGTTATGCAATAAGCTCATTAGCATAGTTTATGGCAAGTCCAAAATAGTCTCACTGGAATGTAGCCAAAAGAGTCTTGAGATACATCAGAGGTACAAGACAGTTTGGGATAGAATACAGAGGAAGTCATCCATGGTTGCATGGATCCTGAAACAGTGACTATGCTGGAGATCATGAGATCAGGAGATCAACACAGGGATATGCATTTTTCCTTGGTCAAGGTGGTATATCATGGTTGTCAAACAAACAGCCAACTGTTTCTTTGTCTTCGACTGAAGCAGAATATAGAGCACTCACTACAGGTGCATGTGAGGCTATATGGCTCAGAAGACTATTGTCAGAAATAGATTACTTTGATGAGTCAAATCCAACAACAATATACTATGATAATCAATCGGCTCAAGCATTGGCCAAAAATCTAGTATATCACTCCAGGACAAAGCACATTGATGTTAGGGAGCACTTCATCAGAGAAAGAGTGTTACTTGTTGACATCACACTACATCATTGTGATAGCAAAGAAAATGTTACAGACATCTTTACCAAACCACTCGGTAAAGAGCTATTCGAGAAACACCGACTAGCTCTTGGTTTGATGCAAAGGAAGGACATTCCCATTAAAGGGGTGTGATGGAATGTAATGCTTAATCCTTCTTTGATTCCCCAGAATCATCATCTTGAGGGAAGGCCTACTTCATGATGTTGATCTTGAGGGAAGGTGTTGAGAGTTCACGCTCAACATCATGTGATCATGTGTGCATAGCACCATCACGTGATCATATGTGCATAGCACTAACCTTATAGAGTGCTATAAAGGAAAGGGTTAGATCCCCTAACCCTAACCCTAAATGGGTTTGTATATATTCTATTTTTTCAACTAAATCTAGTGTATAGTTAGTCATTTGTGGTGTGCTCTCTAGCTGTGCCCTCTCTCCTCATCTCCACTCTTCTCCTCTCCCCTCTTCATATTTTGTCAGAGAATTGATACTTGTCTAAAAGAAAAAACTTCAGCATATATTGTAAAAATATACGAAAGAGCAATTCGTAAAGTTGGTGGCAGTGAAAATATTACTACATTAGTAACAGATAATGCATCAAATTACAAGACCGTGGGTGAGATGGTCATGGCAAAGTATCCCACTTTGACATGGGTGCCATGTGGCACTCATACTCTCAACTTATTATTGAAGGATATTGGACAATTGCCATTTGTGCAACCGGTACTGCAAGATGCTAACGCCGTAGTGAGTTTTATAAAGAGTCATCAATACTTGCATGCAGTATTCAGAGAGCACTCTGTGAAGCAACTCATGCAATTTTGTCAAACTAGATTTGCCACTTCTTTTATAGTTCTTGCTAGATTGTTGGAAGTGCATAAAGCTTTAGTCGAGACTGTTGTTGCTGATAGACAATGGGTGAATTGGCTTGAGAAAAAGGCGCAGTATGCAATACCAGGCTCTAAATTTGTGCATCTTGTACAATCGTCTCTATTCTAAAAAAATGTAGAAAGAATAAAAGAAGGTGTGGAGCCATTTGTAATAGTATTGAGGATGGTCGACGCTGATGCCTTTGTTATGGGTAAAGTGTATTGGAAGATGTTAGAAGCAATACGACAAGTTAAAGAATTCATGCACTTTGCACCTAGGGAAAATCAACAAGTGGTATATTTGGCCGATAAGAGATGGAAGAAAATGCACACCCCTTTGCATGGAGCTACGTTTGCCGTACATCCACAATATCAAATGCATGCTCAATCATAGAATCCTAAAGTCATAAGTAACTTTTGAGAGGTTTGTAAAAACTTGCTTCCGGAAGATCAAGGGAAACTACCCTACCAACAACGAGTGAGGTATACGAATTACGAAGGCTCTTTTGGAGATCCTTGGAATCTTGATGCTATTAAGACAACTATTGCATCTACTTGGTGGATGGAATATGGTGGAGAGACATTGGAGTTGCAACATGTTGTAACTCGTGTGCTCTCTGTTGTTGCATCATCGGGTGCATGTGAGCAAAATTGGAGTGCATACGATTTTATTCATTCTAAGAGAGGCAATCGCTTAAACAGTTAGGTGCTTTGAAAGTTCGTGGTCCAGGTTATCTGAAGATGTTCTTTTGTTGCACACCTTGCCAAAGGAAAGACGGGTTGAAACAGACCCTCAGAGCATGGTTCCTGGAGGACTCCAGGTTGTTCACTCATTATGAGGGGGACAACTGCACAATGGGGACAACTCGAAGATCGTGACGGCTGGATTGGACAGCTACGGACCCTATAAAGCAGCACGGCGGTGTCTACAAGCAGGGACACGACCTGCAAGGAGAGAGAGCACATGGCGCAAGATAAAAGGAGCAGAGGTGTGCCTTGTGGGTAGGATTGCCACCTGTAGAAGGGCCTGGAAAAGGACGGGACCTATATGCTGGACTCCGCACTGGAAGGGGCCACCAAAGGGCCCTAATGGGGCTGGTTGGGTTGAGCCAACGAGGTTGGTTGGGCCAACCAACCAGGTCAGTCCAGTCAGCCCAGTTAGGGCTGGCTGGTCGGTCCATTTGAAAGAGCCTTGTGCCCTACAAAAGGAGAGGCCTTGGGCCTCATAAATCATCCAACAATTCAGCAGGAAAGGAGCAGATAGGAGCAGCCAGAGGCAACTCCCTTGGGCCTCACACTGGAGGTGAAGGAGAGTGGAAGGTGTGGTGCAGACTGAGTTCCCTAGAGGCTGGACCTTGGCTGTCTTCTAAGGCAGCAAGGTGTTGTGATCATTTCTCCTGGAGCAGCAAATCTGCAGCAGACAGGAGTAGCAGCTAAGGCATTGTTGGACCTACTCCCAGAAGATGAAGAACACCTACATAAACCTGCCACCAAGGCAGATTCACAAGCAGTAAGGTGGAGAAGAACATTCTAGACAGAGTCTAGATTTGCTCGAGGTGGAGCAACAGGGCTCAGAGATCTAGAAGTGCTTAACATCTAGTAGGAGAACCTTTTGGTATTGTATCCTGTCCTACTTTATGGATAGACGGAAAAATAAAGAGTTGCTTCTATATTTGTTTCTGAGCATTCTCTATTTAGGGGCTTGCACATCTATGCACGTTAAGTTAAGAACTTTGTGATTCCACACCCCACACCACACTATGTGAGCTCTTGGGAAATACTATCAGTCTTCCGGTGTGCGTACCCTTTGTTGGGTAATTTCTAACATGGTATCAGAGCCCAAGTAGGAGGCTCACAAGTGTGGGAGACTGAAGGCAGGGACCTTGCTGAAGGACAACCCTGATTCATCAGGTCTTGGGAATCGACTTCAACGACTATCATCACCCTATCTACTAGAGGATGCATAATTGCCTTGTTGCAATTTTACAGTCATGCTGTCATTCTGCTTTTTATAGCAGTCTTTAACCATATGACCCATTTTACCATAGTAGTAGCATTCAATATTGTTGTTTGCATTTTGGCCTCTCTGCCATCCACCACGACCTCTTTGGCTCCCCCTGCCTCTAAAGTTACCGCATCCTCCTCCATAGGACTAGTTTGCTTGAATTTGCTGCATATTCTGATTTTTGCCACAGCCTTCAAATCGGCTTGCTCGACCTCCGCCTCTACCTCTTTCAGCATTTGAGTAGAAGACAGCTTCTTTTGAAGTTCCTCTTGAAGAAGATGCACCACCATTTCTTTGCTCTTCAGAAATTAGAAGAGCAATCAACTCCTCAAAATCAGGAAAATTCTCTTGGACGGCAATGGATGTCCGGAATTGTGCATAATCCTTTCCTACACCATTCAAGGTCATAGAAACTAAATCATCATCTTCCACTGGCGACCCAATAGAAGCAAGTGCATCTGCAATCTTCTTCACCTTCATGTGGTAGTCATTGATGCTCATATTTTCTCTTTGCACATTATGCAACTCTTGCTTGAGCCACATTTTCCTGGCTTGCGTATTTGTGCTATACATTTTGGTCAAAGTATCCCTTGCCTCCTTCGACGTGCTTGCATCCTAAATATGCATAATCATAGAATCTGAAATACTGATAGATAGCCAGTACATAACTTTCCTGGCTCTCTCATGCCAGCCTTTAAATGCCTGCAACTCCTATTGATTGGGAACATTAGGAATAACTGGTTCTTGTTTAGCTCCAGTAATGAACTCCCAATAGCCTTTTCCCTTAAGGAAATTCGTCATTCTAAACTTCCATGCTTAGAAGTTGTTCTTGTCAAGCTTTTCAGTGACAATCTATGAAAGAGCATCAGACGCCATTACAAAACATTGCAAAATATTCTATCACTACAAAAAAACACAACTTCTGCCTCACAAGGGCAAATCTGCAAAACTGATGAGAGTGGTATTTGACCACACAGTCACTTCCTAGTGACGATTATGCATCAACAGGCAATAAGAATGATTGTGGGTCGCACAGCAAAAACAGGGCACTTTCGTGAGTGCCTGTGAAAAACTTCCACCACCAAAACGGGCCCCGAAATGTCCTCGAATCAAAAAAATAATTTCACCAAGGGCTTTGCCCTTACCTATAGCATATACTGCCCTCTCGCCACACTATAAAGGGCGTCCCAATCTAAGACAGTGCACTCTTGCACTTTTTGGCTGTGCTACCTATAGAGATTTGCTCCTAAACTCAAAAAAAAGGAAAGCAACATTGATCCTCTTACTAGGACACCGCGAACTTGGTTTGCTTTCTTGAGCTCCTTACCATGAACCGAGATCTGATACCATGTGAAGAGAGTGGGAGAGAAGGAAGGAGTCTCACTTGTAGCTTTCTCACATACACAATGGGGGAATATACACAAAGGTGGAGGGTGAAAACAGTTTTCCTCTTCTTAGTTGTGAAAGCCAAAAGAACTCTAAGTACAAAAGAATAGGTGAACCCTATATGCGGGTCTCAAACCAAACTTAGCTAACTAAGGTGGCATACTAACTGAGCCACTAACTAGACTACATAAAGATAGCTGTCATCCAGCTATTATTCATGGGCAGTGTACCAACCGCATTTGCAGCTAACAAGTTGGTGACATAAATGCACAACAGTCGCCCTCGCATATCATGAGTGGAGCTCGATATCTCAATAGGTACTACTCAATATGGATGGAGGGATAAGTTTATCTTAGATTTGGTAGTCATTGAGTATTGTATTGTCAAATGAAAACTTATTAATGTGTAGTCTAATGTCACACCATTGATGCCATTGAAGGACATACTTTAAAAAAAATTTGAACCGTCATTGCACAAGAAGTTGGAGAATGATAAAAATTGTACAATGAAACAAATCCACTTAACCCAGATCATTATATTCAAAGAAGAGTATTACAAAGTCATACATGAAGTTTACAATGTACATAATTATGCAGTAGGATCCACATCTGCAATTCCCTAAGTGCTTGGTCCTGCACCCTACAAATCTATATTAGTGAGGTCCTCAAAATCAAAAGTGTCAATATCCTCAGCTGCATCCAAATCTCCAAAGGTATGTCTGTAGCGTGCAAGCTCAGTCTCCAACATCTATACGCGTGCTTGCAAGTCCTTGATCTCTTTGGCTTGTGATGCAAAACATGATCTTGTAACTCCTCAGCAGTAACACTTTGTTGACGGAGAGGTATGGCAGATGTGGCCAAGTCAACAAGATCACTATGTGCCTGGGGAGTTAGCATGCAAGATCTCTAAGACATGGGCTCTCTATTCTCTATCCTTGCTCACTTGTGCTCTGTAGGACGTCTCTTTCCTATTCCTAACAAGTGATGCTTGTCATTCCAATCCACACGTCCATGCAAGTCATCGTAGACATACACCTGCTGAATGAAATACATGGGTATTTGCTAGTTGTTGGGATGCTCCCTTCCACCTCTATGAATCGCTAAAGAAGGATGTGGGCTAGGGTTTTGTGCCGCAAGTCTGACAACTTGGGCTGTGCATATTTATTCATAGCATTTCCTAAACGAAGAAACAAGGTGTTTCTTACAAACTCTGATGGACAAAGTCTCTATACTTGTCAAAGTTGCCTTGCATGATATCGTCATCCACTAAACCAGCGGCAAAAATACCTAGCCCCTCTCTACCCAACATCTCTCTTTTCACCTGTAAGATAGCTTGAGCCTCGGCATGATTTAGCCGATCTGCTAAATTAGCCGATTAGAACTTCTATAGATCTCGTACTTGGCGATGGTGCACAAATGTCTAAGATCTTCATAGTGTACACATCTTGTGCAACATCAAAAGGTGGGGGATTGGTGCAGAGGCACTCTGGAGCAACGTGGAAAAATCTAGCAATGGAACTCCGCACAGTGTTGGGGTCATCACTGAGTAATGTGGGATAGTGCTTCCTAGTGCTACATGGGGTCATCATTCCCCAATCACAAATGCCTAGATACACTTCCTCGGATGACTCCAAGAAGTGTAGCATAATGTTTTGCACATGCAAATCATTATGCAGGACATTGTGTTGGTGCATGTAATGAATAGTGCGAACTAGTGCACTTAGAATATCAAATACATGCTGACAGACCTCTCTAGCAGGCATTTGCACATCATCTCTGTGAAACACGAGAGATGGTCGCTTTTCTTCATGTGTGAGGTAGGTGAGCCATCTTTCCAAATGATTTCCATTTTAGAAGAGAAATAGTATCATTGGGTTATCATCATGGACTAGACCTATTGCTCGGATGATGCCCGAATGTACAACATTGCCCAAGCACATGGCTTCTTCCAAGGCTCAGGCCTATAATGCATCAGTGGGCATAGAAACCCTCAGCACCTTACATGCTTAAATCTTGTGCGGATTAAAGGGAGTGACAAGAAGATTGCAGATGTTGACTGTTTCATGTGTGTATGTGCCCACAGTTGCACTAGGTATGAATTGAATGTCTCATCACTATAGCAGTATGGGCCACATGCTGCTACATGATCACGCAAGCCATGTGATGTGCGTGGTGCTTGTGCAAGTGGGAATGAAGGAGATGGACATGTATTTGCTTGTGTAGATAGATTGTGCATTCTTGGTGTAACTGAGTATGCGAGAGATGGAAACTGGTCTACGTGTGCAGTAGGAGGCACAAATGGAGAAGCAAAAGATGTGGCAAAATGTGGGTGTGCATGTGGTGGGAGATGTGGATCGGGAGGAGGAACTTCTTCTGGGTATAGAAGAACTTGGGAAAAAGGGATACAGGAAAATACATGATGTGGTCGATGCATTGGTGCATATGTGTGGCATGGCTGCAATGGTGATTGTGGTTGCATTGCGTGGAATGCGGCTTGTGACTGGGAACATGGGTGCATTGGTGCTTGTGGTTGCGATGGGTGCAATGCGGCATGTGACTTGGGACATGGGTGCATTAGTGCTTGTGGTTGTGGCGACTGTGCTTGGGGACATGGGTGCATTGATGGAAGGGAGGTTGAGGCAACTCCTTTGCCTTTGTAACCTCACCACACATTCTTGATGTACTTGACCCTAGCATCTACAGCTGGACCCTCCCACTTCGTGTCACAGGAGTTTATGTCTCGATCTATTTGACTGAGACATCATCGAACCTCCAACACAAAGTGGTGCAAATATTGGTCTATAGACTCTACTGTAAATACATTTAGAAATCAGTCATGCAAGGTCCTCCCTCCACACTCTACCATTGTCCTCACCAAATTTTATACACCGCTTTCACATTTTGGAAAGCTGTCTCAATGATGTCCTGATCGACATTCATTATGAAGTGTACATTCTCATTTTTCAGCACCTTCCTCTGAATCTTAGTGAGATCAGGTTACTGACACTTCCTCTTCTCACCTATGTGAGCTATCTCATATGTAGTAAACTGCAACACAGAATTCAAAAAAGAATTCAGTGCCAGGTGCAATAAGAAACTCATTAAGACATAACAATTAACAATGCAAGCAGTCTAAGAAATTACCTAGATATAACCTCTACCATAATGTGATACAAAAGGTTTCGATTTGACAACTAATGTGAGATGAAATATTTTGATTAGATCACTAATGTGAGACTGAAAGATTTTGATTACTCAACTAATGTGAGAAAAGATTTTTATTAGACAACTAATGTGAGACGAAAGATTTCGATTAGTCGACCAACTAACATGAGACTGAAGAATGAGAAGGTTAGGCTCAATAAACTCAAAGATTTCGATTAGACAACTAACATGAGACTGAAGAATGAGAGGTTGGGCTCAATAAACTCAAAGATTTTGATAAGACAACTAACATGAGAATGCAGAATGAGAAAATCGGGCTCAATGAAATCTCTCCCTATTTAAGTGCAGAGTGCAGACACAACTAAGAGCCCATTATGAAATCTAGCCCCAAAAATTGGTACACCGATCCACCTATTGCAAATCTATGGCATACCCAAAAGACTTTGGAATGCTTTTGTTCTATTTGAAAACGATTTTGGATGACCTCCTCTAATAGAAACAAACCCGGAGAAGGAGGAAAATAGCTACAAGAAGGACATGCTTCGGTGGTGGGTGTATTACGGCACAGATGGTGAATATTAATTTCCCTGGCTATTGTTTTTCTTGCTCCTTTAAGGTACTTGTCAAGCTCATGATGTAGGTTTCTTTTGGCAGGACATTGTAGAGGCGCAAAGATGTATAAAGCTAAGAGACCAGGATGAAGAGGACCCCCAGCAAAAGGAGGAGTTACTATGGGTGTACAAGTCGATAGAGTCAAGAAAGTAGCCTGTAATCCAAGTGTGTGAAGAGGTCTACCATTTGTGCATCAGATTGGCCTAAAGAGCTAGGAGATGCTTGCTATAGAGAGGATGATAAGATAGTTGGGAGTCTAGAATTTCCTTGAGTCACAAAATGTTGTCGTTTTTTGAAAAAATCAAAATCTTATAGACATTTCTTGGACTCGTGGACTTTCTCATGGTGCTCGTAATTATTGATTTTGTGTCGACCTACTTCCATGTTAGTACTTAAATGTTTTAAGTAACCCAGTGGTTGAAATCTGGCAGTTAATGGTAATCAATCTAAAGGGGATTGTTTTAGTATAGCACTGTGCAACAAATTTTAGGATAGCACAGCAGTAGTGTAGGGATAGCATGGTAGTAGTGCATGATAAGTTATCGCTAGTGCGGTGGTTGGTTGCACTAGCATATTAACAGCCACCAACATGGTGGTTTGCTTCTATTATTACAGGATGAATGGATTTGTGGATGTGTGGATTCGTTATGGAAAACTAGCGCGGTGATTGATGGAATATACTAAAAACAAGCATGGGATGTACAAATAGTCTAAAGGGGACTACTTTAGTATAGCATTGTGTAATAAATTTTAGGATAGCGCAGCAATAGTGTAGGGATAGCACGGTAGTAGTGCAAGATAAGTGATTACCAGTGCAGTGGTTGGTTGCAGTAGGATATTAATAGCCACCAACGTGGTGGTTTGCTTCTATTATTACAAGATGAATGGATTTGTGGATGTGTGGATTCGTTATGGGAAACCAGCGCAGTGGTTGTTGGGATATACTAAAAACAAGCATGGGATTTACAAAAATAATTTAATAAAACGAGCACGGTGGTTGTTTGGGATATACTAAAAAGAAGCATAGTCTCAGATACAAATTTCATTTTCTAGGACAAGTGGAATCTAGTTTCCTTGCAATGAGACTACATTTTCTTAGTACTATTTAGTCATTCTAGCCACCACTCCAAGACACCCCAAGATATGCTCATGCGTGTCTAAATCCAATTTGAAGACACTCTTGCCCTTCTTTCATTGTGGCACATGTTGCATCTGGAACTTAATAGCTCTTACTAGATGAGAGTACACACACGTATGTGGACTCTTCTATAGTAGTTAGTAATTGCGGCCTCTCTTGGATGTTTTTTTGTACCAAAAACCTCCGACTACTACATCCCACTTTCAATAGGTTGTTCCCCAATTATCCTTACATGTTTCCTCAATCTTGTGCTTAGGTTTTGTGCACTACAACAAAAAGTATGGGTTATCTTCCTCATTCTCCATAGATGCTGCGACAACTGCAAAGTTATCCCCCTCTCCTAGACAGTCAGTGATGAGGTCATCAAAACTCTCACCAAACTGTGGTGAGTCGTTTATCTCTCCATTGTTTGTCACTCCATCTGAACGTAGAGGGAAAACTTGAACTCGCCCCCATGTCTTCACAGTTGCAATGTTCTCATGATCATCATGATCCCCTATGATGCATGCACTCAAAAACAATAAAGTTTTCTTGTTTTAATAAGTTGATTGTTTGAAAAGTCCTATATGCTGTGCAAACCACGAACTCCTTTAATTTTCTCGCAATCATGCTGGCTTCTCCTTGTTGAGAGTTCATGCTCAACATCATGTGATCATGTGTGCTTAGCACCATCATGTGATCATATGTGCATAGCACTAACCCAATAGAGTGCTATAAAGGAAAGGGTTAGATGCCCTAACCCTAACCATAAATGGGTTTGTATATATTCTACATTTTCAACTAAATCTAGGGTGGTACAGTTAGTCATTTGTGGTGTTCTCTCTAGCTGTGCCCTCTTTCCTCATCTCCACTCTTCTCCTCTCCCCTCTTCATATTTTGTCATGGTATTAGAGCTCCCTTGCCTTCCGCTAAGGCATTGTGATTCTTGAGAGTGTGAGAGAGATTGTGAGATTGAGAGTTCTCTTGAGTGTTCTCCATGAGAGTCCACTTCCGGTTAAGATCTTCATCCATCCTTTGATAGAAATTTCCATCCATTTTCCTTAAGAGATTTTCGTTCATCTCTTTGTGAGAGAGATTCATTGTAATTCATTTTCAAATCGAATTTTGTTCATTCATTGGAGAGAGAGAGAGAGAGAGAGAGAGAGAGAGAGAGAGAGAGAGAAAGAGAGATTTTTCATCTATTCTTGTTCTTCTTCAAGAGAAACACAGAGAGAGAGAGAGAGATGCCCTAGTGTTTGAGAGTTCTTTTATTCTTGGAGAGATCTATTCTTTGACTGTAGCTCTTCTGAGAGGTATTGAGTGAGACATTAGTATGTTTATTCTGTTCTTTCTATGTGTGAGAGATTTCATATCCTAATCTATTAGGGTGTGTTTAGGATTTCAAATGGTGAGTGTGAGGGTTTTCAAAGATTCTCAAAAGATGCTGTCTCAACTTATAAGATAAGGGGTTATGTAACATTGGTTTTGATTATTTTTTTGGTAGGAGTAATATCTATCAAGAATATGAACTCCAAATTATGGTCATATTCATGGGTGGAGTTCAATTAGTCATCATGTTTGTTGCTTGTTTGTTGTCTAAACCAAAACACCACATTGGCTAGCATTTAGACTATTCTCTACCACAATGGCATGTGTGAACAATTGGAATGGCTATAATTTGATGGTATCATCCTCCAATTACTCAAATTTTGAGGCATTCCCTTTCATATTCAAGCCTATGTGTAATTGAAAATCCATGATTCTAATTGTGATCACATTCAAAGCTACCAAATTAGGTCGTTAGTCCCCACCTTCCTTGTCTCTAGTTTGATTTATCATCACATTCAACATGTAAATCATACCATTACAATGGCCTTGAATGAAAAAGTCCTCCGCCGTAAAAATGGTATCATGCTTCAATGAATCAAATTTCAAGCAATAGAGCTTTGTCACAGAACTACAATATCACTTTGGTAGTCAACTATTATTGGCATAGATCCCTCCAATAATGCATGTAGATGCACCAATAGTCTACAAAACCAAATAGTCATTATGAAAGATTATGTATGATGTGCAATATCTTGCTACACGATAGGGGTTCAAAATGAACTGTATGTCAGTGTTTGTGTCCCAGAACGTTGCAAGCTAGGGGTTAAAGTTATTTGTGTATATGTCCTTTGGCTCTCTCTTCATTAGGACCAATGGTTTCTTTATTGAAGTGTGGATTTCCTCAATGTAACTCTCTTCTATTACATCTAGCAGGAGTAACCAATCCTCGAACGACAGTGGTTAACTGCCGATCCAAATCATTTAATGCTGAATCGATTTTTTTTTCTAATACCTTTTACTCGTCATTTTTTATAGTCCCACCTTGGTCGGCTGGTAGTAGGATGCATGTGCAAGACAGTGGCTTGGGGATCCATATTTGCATTGCTTACTAGCTTTCATATATCCTTTGCGATGGTGATGTGTTTGGGCTACAAGAAAAGATTCCTCAAGGAGGCTTCCATCCATGGAAATGAAAGAGGCAATGAACAAAACTATGTCAACGGTCGATGATTGATCAAACACTGGTGCATCCTTTATCCATAGTAGCCCATGATCCTATTGGCTCCCTAGATGTTGGAATTCTATTACGAAGAAGAAATCTAGAAGTTCATCTTGAATTCTTTTGTTTCTCCTTAGCTCACTTTGAATTGCTTGGAAGCAGTGGATGTAGTATCACCCCAATGCAATTGGGTTTGAGCGAAAAAGATTCGTGTATATGTTGTATTGTCAACATCCACTAGTTTTGGAATCTACAGGATTAGTTGTTGCAAGCATTGCAACAAGCTTGGCCATCTTTTTTCGCCACATGAGAAGTGACAAAAAATGTTGGTGGGCCAAGCTAGCGTATCATAGCAAATCCATTTTTCTTTAACTTCTGCTTAAAAGCACTTGACATGCGCGGAGCCTCAAAGTCTTTGTATCCTATTCTGGAATTTAAGGTTTGTTCAATGTTTGTATTTTTGCAAACGTGTTTTGTGCATAGGCTTCTTCCCTGTAGCTATCCTTGCGTAGGCGTACCCAGGTTGACGACAATACTTTTAGTACCAATATCTTCATTTTTTCAAAGAAGAGATTTTCTATGCTCTTGGAAAATTTTCTATCCTCATGCAATAACTCCCACTTTGTGATTATTTGGTAACTATGTTTGCATAGTTCGTGATATGATCTCCCTTTCCCAAAGATCAGAGTGGGAAAGCACATCTCCTCATAGTATGAGTCATTGATGAAAATGCTGAGGGGATGGTTTCCCTTGGATGGCGCTACATGCAAAGTGCAATCGTTGTAGTTGACTACTTATTGTGATGCATATAGGCCATGCAATAGTGTGTCTATATCCATTTGATCGGCAACTTCTAGATTGAGGCCACATTCTATGGAAGGTTTTTTTGTTGCTCTTCTATGCTCACATTGTTCATGGGCTTTCTCATCTCTGTTGCTACTATCATCAAAGTTCATATAAGAACTGTGGTCATCACAATGGATTAATGGTTCACACTTCGTGTGGGCTAGCATTCGTTTTGCAAGGTGGGCACCATTGATAAGCTTGTCAAAGTTCAACGCTTCCATATCTAAAGACACCACAGCTTGTTTTAGTTTATGATTTTACCCATGCACGAAGTACGAATCCAATACTTCTTAAACGGGGCATTGTGCTTGTGGTAGATTGGCAAGTGTGAGGAATTTTGTGACGTAGTCATCCAATATGAGGTCTCATTGGTCCATACATTCAATCTTTGTGAGGACATGAACCTCATCTTTTCTACATAGTAGTGAGTCCCAAAGGACACAAAAAGGGTAGCAAAATCTGGGATGGGGTAACGGCATAATGTGTAGCCCAAAGCATTGCCGTACTACGGCACTGGAGAGTGCTAGGATCATCACGTGGTAAAACGTTACACCTAACATGCAAGATATTGGAGCAATTGACCACTTCCCAACTCTTCCACAAGTACAATTAACACTCACTCTCTCAAAGTCTCACCTCGTTGAGGTAGCTAAGTGGATATCCAAGTCCAAGCGATATTTACGCTAGTACCTTGATTTATTGACTACCTTTTTGTTGTGTAATTGAGGGCAATTATGATTTCTTGCAAGAGGGATGTTACAAGAATAGGAATTATCCCACCACTAATTTAATCCTTCAATATTTGGTTGAGTTTTAGCATTTTTGTCGTCCAACTGATGCATGTGTGCTCGCTATTCATACTGATGCATGTGTGCTCGTTATTCGTAGTGATGGCATGTGTTGCATGTGTGCACCATCCATCTATGACTTATTGATTTTTTGTCACTGAAAGACTAAAAGGATTATTAATTGTGGTGATTTATTCCATAGTTATTCTATGCTTGAAATATTTCATTAATAATGATTGTTGTGAATTCAGGGGAATAATAATGGATCAAGTGATGGCATTTGGCAAGCATGATTCACCATAGTTTTTATCACATAGGTGCAACTCTAGTGATGCGAGGATGAACTAGGCTAAGCCTAGTTTTTAATATTACAAATGGTCATGTACATATTTAAAATTTTGAACATTAGAATCTTAGCCTAGGCGTATTAATTGAAGTGGGAAAAGAAAGCTTTATTTTTAGAAAAAGCCTGCTATTTTGGAGGTGACTTGTGGGGCTTTACTCTAATGCGTGCATAGAGAAGATGTACATGGAGCTTGTATGATTTTTGCTCAAAAGCTATTCAATGAGAGTTCAAATACATAGGTGGTGGAAGGAGAGCATCACTCCTATGGGGGGAGACTGCACTCAGCATGCTTGATCTGGCTCTTTTGTTTGTGGGTTTTGAAAGTTTATGCAGGTGTTTGCTATGTTTTCAAGGATTTGTAGATTCCATGAGTGTTTTCTGCCGCAAAGGGCACCATTCCCACAGTGCAGCATCGTGTCTACATGCTCGATGCTCTCCTTTCTTCTATTCTTAGCTCTCCTCAAAAGACTATAGAAGATGTTTGTACCTGGTTAAGCCCTTTGAATTTAGATGGGGTGCGAGTCATCTTAATGCCTTATCATGAGGGCCATGAATACCTATGCCTCTACCTCTTTAAAAAACTTCTCATATCCTTCGAAGTTAAATATAAAATGTAGAGGAGCCAAGGGACATACTTATCTCATTGATCTAGCTATATCAAACATGTCCCCTTGGGCTCCTCTACATTTTCTATTTAACTTCGAAGTCTACCCTTGCATCAAGTCACACTATCGTATCATCTACAAACTATGCATCAAGAAACTCCTCCAAAGTTCCAATGGGCCTCCTAATGCCATGAATAACTATGCCTCTACCTCTTTAAAAAACTTCTCATATCCTTCGAAGATAAATATAAAATGTAGAGGAGCCAAGGGACATACTTATCTCATTGATCTAGCTATATCAAACATGTCCCCTTGGGCTCCTCTCAGCCCTAGCTAAAACTCGTATAAGGAGTAGAGTGCAGACAGCCCTACTATCCAATGTCCAATCCACCATACCATAGGCCTTCTCAAAATCAAGAAGCAAATCCTCTTGGTGGAACCGTGCTAGCATTGTGGCTCCCAAAAAGTAAAGATGTTATCTTAAACAATTTAATCCCATACAAAGCCTATCTAGGTGGGATGAATAATGTCTAGTAAGAAACAAGCAAGCCTTAGGTTGATGGCCTTAGCTACGATCTTGTAAGTAGATCCAAGCAAGGTGATGGGCCTTCATGGTGAAATATCAATCCTTCTCTATTGCCCTCAGGAATAAGGTCCATGAAATTCTATCAGACTTATCATAAGTCTCCATGATGTCCTGAAAAGCTATGAGAATGCATGAGCTCATTAGCTCCCAATGAGACTTTCATAGGATCGGTGGTAAACCATGTCTACTACACACCTAACTTTTGGAAAATCTATAATCACTCTCTCAATATCATTGGTACTAAAAGGCCTCATAAGACCAATACTCATCTCCTCCATGAGCACTCTCCTCGTACCCCTCCAAACATCCTCCCTGGCTGCCGACTACCTGTGAGGTTGTGAAGTAGTGCCAAGCAGTAATCTATAAAATTTCATGACCATGTACCACATTCTATGGGCTAGCTTCTATGATGCCATCTAGCCTCCTCAATCTCTGATGCCCTCCCTCAAATTTCTCGGGCTTGTAGTCTGAAGGAAGTCTTTGGTAACTTAGTCTTTTCTCGAAAACGTACTTCTACCATGAAATCTTTACTTTGATTGGCCTTCTCTATGGCTTGAATATTTGCTCTCGCATTATCCATTCTCTTTGCCACCCAAGGTTTCCCTTATTGCCTCTCCTCAAATTCTATAGGGCTACCAAGCTCACACGAGAGGCCCTCTCTTTGCCCAAAAGATCCCCATTATGAGCCTCATGATGGAGTGTAATGATATGTTGTAAATAGTGGTCTAGATCATAAGTTGTTGATCCAATTTGAAAGGCTCTCCATCTATAGATCTCCGCAATGGGCTCTCTAAGAGAACGCTTCTAGCATAAGAAGTCACAAATCCTCATAAGTTGAAGGCTCCCCTCTTTGCTGCTCCAAAAGAATGATCCATGTGGGAGAGTGATCAAAGAAGTGGATGTCATCCATCCACTTTTGCACATTCACATAGAATCACGCAAGCCTCGAGAACATGTAGGCATCAACCTACCTGCCCCATCTAGAGAAGAGGAGATATCTAGGGGAGTGGCCAAAATCAGCTAGATGCCAAGGGATCATGTCCTCTCATCTATTTTGGGAGGAGAAGCATCTATAACTACACATAGTGTTGTGGGCGACTATAGTAGCATACCACCAATAAGCTTCCTCCCTCCAATAAGCATACAATAATTCTTGCATCCTGCAAATAATGTAAATGGATTGCTCTCTATTTGGTTTACATTGATGATATTTTGGTCTTCTGTTAAACCATGGATGAACACAAGAAGTATTTGAAAACATTATATGAGGTCATCCATTCTAAAGGACTTGTGCTTTCAGAAAGCAAGATGCATCTTAGCACATTGCTACCATGGGTGATACCGCCGCTGTGCCTTGGATTCTTGTACCTACTAAGATAGGATAAACCTGCGGGTGTAAGGTCATTCCAAGTTCCTATGTGTACATTAACTGTAAGAAGAAACTCTTAGGTTGTTAGTAGGTGTCTCTCTGTGACACATGACTTCATCTCTTGCTATAGCCCCATTAAAAACAAGGGGATATGAGCTCCTCCCAAGCCACCTTCCCACTCCTCTCCTTTCATCTGTAGATTCTAGCATATTAAAGCCATAAGACAGAGAGCAGACAGCACAAGATAGGTAGCTATAACTATAGACTAAGCAATGTACATTAGAATGTATCAAGGTAAACATTAGTATATTTATTGAGAACACCTTAGAGATAGGGTTAGGGTTGAGGTTAGGATTAGGGTTATGGTTAAGGTTAGGATATGCACCTTCTCCCCTATGGTATGATGCAATTTATACTATCCTTCACATCCCCTCTTTAATTGCGTTGGATAATTAGAGGATGCATGTCCAAAGTCTTTTTCGGTGGTGCATACAATAGCGACCAAACCTAAAAAGAATTATAGTAGTAGGTGCATGTGTGCACACAATGACTACATAGTGAAAGTTTGTGCAATGAGTACAAATTATAAGGTCCTGTACATAAATGTGGATGTCTCCCTCCCTTTTCCTTTGGAAACACAACCCAAAAAATAGGCTGGAGGGTCATAAGAGGGAAGAGTGCCAAAAGATAAGAAGTGCACCTGGATCAAAGACTAGTCGATTGAAAGAAGACTACGCAAGTGATCACGTACATGATTAAAAAATGAGGATGAAAAGCCTAAACATGTCATGAGTCTTTGGACACTATGCAACTACTCTTTCGATGAAGCATTCGAATCTGAAGCTGATGGGTATACCTATGAAGAATCTGGTAGGTTGTGATAAACAACATGAAAGTTGGAGACAAAGGTGCAATTATGACCCATAAAGCTGATAAGGCATGGCCATCTGCCAAACCTGTGTGCATGGCTAAACAGCATGAAAGGGACAAAGGTGCAATTATGACCCATAAAGCTCATAAGGTATGGCAATCTGTCAAACATGTGTGCATGGCTAAACATTCGTCCATGGAAAGAGATTTCCTTATTTTTATATTAAGGGGTGTAAACAATTTTAAAGAGAAAGGGAATGTCAAGTCAGTTATAATACTAAGGCAACAGGGTATATGGAGGAAAGCATGAGGGCTTGACTATTATAAGGCAACAGAGTATACGGAGGAAAGCATGAGGGCTTGACAGCATTTGGATGAATGGGGCATTAATGGACTTAACCATTTAATAGTAGATATGTCATGGCTTTCAAATGGCCAAGGTCTAGGGATACTGTTAGGCCTAGGCAATAATATAAGATGCAAATAAAGTCCTATTAGAGGATGTATTAACTCAAGGTCCTTAAACGACACGTGGCACTAACTTGGGGTCCCCAAGGGCAAGCTTGGGTTGAGAGGAGGGTTGCACAAAATGCTTAAAATAGGCTAGTCACAAAGGAAGAAAGGAGAAGGCCTACAAGGCTATGAAAAAAATCTATAATGGGAGCAAAACTAAAATGAAATCCATGGCTAAAAGGAATTGAAACGAAGCACTCAAAGGTTTACAAAACATCACATTTTATTTATACATTATACTATGGAGATGTGAGTCACCCAATCTTGATGTGGGCGATAATGTCTTAATTTCTTGTGGAAATGAGGGCTAAGGATTGCTGCACCCAATTAAGGGTATTTGGCACTTACGCTTGAATGGAATCGACCATATGTATGTGGGATAGGGACTTGGCTATAATATAGAGACCTTCTCATTGATGCTACATGCTCTCCCTACCTACGTCAAGATTATGCACATTTTGCTTCTTCTATGATAAAGTGCTTGGCCCATCTGTCCCATATCGCTAGAGTTAGTCTGCCTTCCCTAATCTTACTCCATATCTATCGTAAGGGTTTCTTTCCCTCCCCTATTGTGAACCTAATCCTTAGAGAGTCCTCTCGCTTTACCACGTACATACTTCCCTTCTATCCCTCACATTCCAAAGCTTCTTACATGTTCTTCCCTCGCCCTCAAGTGTATTCTATTGACTTTCAAGAACCTTGTGAAAGCCTTCTCCTTGCTGGCGACCGATAGAATAAGCCACCACAAAGAATGCTAACGGTCTATTTGCAAAATGTATGCATGTGCATGTTCAACCATATGTACAATTGCATGCACACATGTGAGTAAGGCACACCAAAAGAGAGAGAGAGAGAGAGAGAGAGAGAGAGAGAGAGAGAACTTAGATGAACAAACTCACACCCATTATTAAAAACTAAAGGAAAACTATATCAAATGATGCCTATTGTTTTACTCTAACAAAGCAAAATTGTTGCACAAAGAGGGAATCCTTATATTTATATCAACCTAGAAGAACATCAATCCTATTCAATAAGCAAAACGAGATTTTGATGTCTCCCTCCGCTCATGCATTCATGCACTTGGAATTTCTTTAGAATGCATCATCTTGCCAAGACAATTGCACGTGGAGAAAAATGGTGAGAATGGTGCAACTTTCTTAATCACTATAGCATCCAAAAATCTATTTGTTTTTCCTTTTCACCTATCTACTTTCCCCAAATCTCTCTCTCTCTCTCTCTCTCTCTCTCTCTCTCACACACACACACACACACACACACACACACACACACACACACACATTTTTTATCTTCATATATCACAAGTTTGGTTATATTTCCCAAAATAACTCCAAACCTATGTATTTGTAGGTTTTAACGAGAAGATTTTTGTTTAGAATTTTAAAACATCTACATAACATTCTCAACCAACCACAAGTCGTGAAAAGCAAACACTTGAGTACAAGAGAGAGGAGAGGGTGGGTGTATGCATTGGTTTTTTAATTTTCGAGGAAGGGTGGTTTTGGGAGAGGGGGGGGGCACAAAAACACACAGAAATAGATAGCAAGAGGAAACAAGGTGAAAGGTTTAGGATTCCGAAAATAAATATGAAAGAGTTAAGGATCAAATCAACAAATTTATCAAATAAATGTCATGATTGTTAAATAAAGTAAACTTAATATTTATGGTAGGTTGCAAACAATCAAAGTCATCAAAGAGGAAACCATAAAACATATACAAACACCTGATTTCAAGCTATACAAATCTACAACTGTCATTATAAAAAATTCAATTATGTATAAGCTAGAGATGTGTGAGCTTAAGGAGGGGAAGTGGGGGAGGGGGGGGGAGGCGGGGGCGGATTGTATTCTTTAAAAGGGTAAAGAGACTATGATATTGTTGGCAGAGTAAATATGTTAAACAAAAAATAATTCATATACTGCTAGAGCCTTAATATAAATGCATGTGTGATGTTAAAACAAAGTCTTCATATCTCAAGCATGAACCATAATATTTTCATATCGTTAATGCCTTGTTTTATTTCCTTCTTCAAGAGCAATGTGCCAACATGCATTATTGTGAACAATAACTAGGTACCAAAAGAACACAACACAACCTCCTCAAGAAACCTTACTTGTCCTTTTATGTCCCAATCTGAAACATAAACAACTAATCCAAGTATCTATCACCTCCTAACAAAAAACAACTAATATCTAGGTTATTCTTCAAAAGTCGAGACCTGAAAGCAAACCTACAACACTAAGCAAAAATGAGCCACATTTTCTTGGCCAAGAACATATTGCCAACTTCATAAAACAAATATTTGGAACTAAGCTATTTTGCAAGTAAAAGAAATTGCACAAATTATATTCATTAGCTTTAAAGGGTTGGGAAAATATGAGATTTTCTTGGCTAAGAATGCAACACAAATTTATAAGAGAATGTTTGAAACTAGCATATTTTGCAAGGAAAAGATAAATTACATTCATTAGCTTTAAAGATTGACGCTCTCCACATTCCATTGCTTGTATGGACATGGAATATAATTTTTGCAATTAAATTTACCATTTTATTGCTTCAGTATTTTGAAGGAATCTTGGACACCACCATCCACAACAAAAAACTGTACACAATGGACCAAAACAAACTATGAGCTATTAAAATTACATTTTCATTAGAGTATTATTGCCTAATATAAACAAGGAATAAGTAACTTTCCTTCTCCTGCTAACAAATATAATGGCCTTGCAAACAAAGGATTCCTTAATGAGTTCACACAAAATTAATCTTCGCCACTTAAGAAAAGATCTAAAGACATTCACATTTAGTAATTTTCCTCTCTTGATATGAATATTTAACATTCTCTACACTCTATACATGCTCCCTTAGACTCCTAATTACAAGCTTCACCATAAATACGCTTTAGTTGTAAGCGTTGGATCTAACTACAATTGATTGTTGAACGGCTATAGCTTGGAGTTACAAGACACAACCAAATTGTTTGAGGCATACATTTTAAAATCACAAGGGCCACACAAAGTGTCTACATTGTTGCATTAGAATAACACATGACCAAAAAGAATATTTCCCTAATATGACAAGAGATGTTTTTTATGAGATTCTATTTTTAAAAGCGTATGCAAGAAGTAGACACTTAAAAGGAACCCACAATAACAATTCAACATCCTATTTGCTACTAATTTTCAATGAAATTGTTTTCATCCTCACTTGGTAAATCTTTTAATTATGCTCCCTCCACAAAACATATGCCCAAATGAGACAGTTTATTGTTTGAAGAATGACAAATATTGTAACCACCTATTCGACTATAGTTATTGCTTTACAAATCAACATGCCAAGCTCTACTTAGCCCTCCACCGAGTTGAGCAATTGGTTACAGCCGAAAGAACCAGCCATGCATGCTAGCCCTAGACAGATGAGGGAGTCCATGGTTGTCCCTCGAGGGCAAAAGTCAATGGTGGCAAGAGCGGATGAGAATAAAGTCTTTTTTATAGGAGGCGAGAGTCAATGGTGGGCCCCTGAGGGAAGATGAGAACAAAGACGAGAGGGGCTTTATGCTCGGTAGCTTTATGCCTCCTTGCTAGAGTGAGAGCCAACTTCAACTATTGCGTGCGTTCGGCTAGCCAACTAGCCGAAGAATCATATAGGAATTCTTTTCAACAGTCATTGTGGAAACTGCTTTTTGTTTTGCAAGGTGGCAATGGCAAGTTTTTTAGCCAGATAGGAATCTCCGTTGGGCCAACATGCATGGAGGGCAAGGATTCTCTCACTAAGGCTCCAAGTGCATACCTTCATTAGGTCAACTCTTTGTTCTTTCCCTTTTTCTTTTTCTTTTTTAGTGGGGGGCAAGGGGGTCATGGGGAAACGGCGGGTTCATAGCTTGCATTCTTCCGTTGGGTCCACTCTTTCTGCTTTCCTTAAACTGAAGTGCCACTAAGCGTAGCACATGTAATGTGTAATTATAACGCACGTTGGGGATGGGCTTCTTAGTATTATTTCTGAATTCTGGATCTTCCAAAGTAGAAAAACACTTTGTGTTTCAGAGTTTTGGTCTTTAAAAATGCTCATCATGATCAAGTATTTTTATGACTAGTTCATCGTCTTTCATCTTCATGGTTGGCAATTGTACCCTTAAGCTTTGGCATGCTAGCCAATGTTTTGCCCTCATAAATTGTCAAAAGTTGAATCCATACATATTTGAAGATCAAATGCATTATCCATGCCCATACATTGTGTGAAACATGCAACAAGAATCCTTGTCATATGCTCTTCTTTCTGTTATTGCCATCTCATCTAGTATCTCCATTGTCCTTCAACACCATGGTTGGGGAGTTATTGACTTTGCAATTCCAAATGCAATAGCTAGTATTGTTGAAAATCATAGTTTGTGAGACACATTGGTCATGCCAAATTGATAAAAACCAATTTGTAAACACCCACAGAACCGTCTTTGTTGTTCATCTTTTAATTAAGACCACTTCAAACACGGTTCAACCTAGATCCAAAATAGCTTCAAATTGCTATTTACATGCTTGGGAGCTAATATTGATGTCTCCTCAAATAATCAAGTTAAGAATATAAAATATATTCAATGGTGTGTCCTAATTATGGCCTTTGCCTTGAATAATGGTAGAGACATAGGCTAAGACATGGCTCCTCAAGTAAACTTTTGATCTTCCCAAGAGGAGTCTAAATGGTCACTTAAGAGGTTGAGCTTTGTGAATGATTGGGTTTTGGTGGGAAGCGAGGTGGCAACATGACGTAACAAGATTTATCCCCATTTGGCCTTGACCAAACTTAATTTAGCTCGAATTCTATTGATGAGGATTGACCTATCTCCTCTGCATTAGCCCAATCCTGATGGCGTGGTAACTTTGTGAAGACGAGTAGCATTTTTCAAGTTTTGATACTCGCATGCAACAATAGTAATCTCTCCATAGCGTTGTGCATAACCATGTAGCATATATCTTACAAACTGTGTGGGACAGCACAAGTCTTGGGAAATCTCGCTTCTGCAACAATATCGTGTGTAGCCATGGATAATACACATGACATTAACGCTTTGCACTCACACATTCATGGAAGCAATTTACTCCTTCATGGAGCCAATCAATATGAAGCTCAAATTCCTTCCTTGAATTTATTAGATCCTTCACATGCCAATGGCAAGGTGTGAGGATTCTAGATGCAATCTATCAAGAAGAGGAGGTCCAATAAGCTACATCCCGGAATTGGCTCAAATAGCATACCTACCCCTATAGGGTAGTTGGTCCCTTTAACAACACGAGTAGCACACAATTCTCACTATTGTAATGATGGGGATCTTGAGACGATAGCTCACTGCCTATGGAGTTATCTAGGGAAGAGGATGTAGCAAGGCTCCCTCAAAGATGGTGGACATAACACAAAGTAACCATCAAGACATCACTCAGGGCATGACAACTTGGTTGGCATAGGGACGACATGCTTTTCGCATCAAGATGGTCAGTCTAACCTACAAGATGGATGGCTTGAGTATCACTCGCTTGGATATCCAAGACTCAGTCCCTTTCTCTCGCCAAAATCTGGTGTACTCTTTAGAGGATGGCACGTGGGAGACGATGGCTAGCATCATAGCCTATAATATCTGGGTAGCGCGCTGTAGTGTAGTGAAAGGGAGGTAGCAGATTTGGCCTGCAACCACCCTCATCAACATATGATCTACATCTTGCCAACCACATGGGCACAAGGCACAAAGAGATCTAGGAAGGCTGCCAAAAGGCAGCATCATTTATTTAAGGCATGGCCTCCATGCATTTTTTACAGATTTAGGGCATCCACTGGTTGTATAGCCCCTAACGTTGCTGTTTGCAACAATCTAGGTAGTGAGCTAGGATCTTGAAGCATAGTAGCCAAAACGTCATGGATTTCTAATCTGTAAACTTTTGGTGACCATAGTCAATAGTACTTTGCTTTTCAAGTACTTGCATTAGGGGAGATTTGGGGTCTCAAAAGAGCCTCCAATTAGTCTTTCCTAATTTCAAGGGATTAGAGAGGGATTTGAGGTGTACCAATGAGAGTGCTAGAAGGTGTGGGGCAATAGTATGTTGAGGTGGCATGTGGCATTTACTATGCTTAGGTCATAGGTGGTTTCAATTTGAAAAAAGTGATTTCAATTTGAAAAAGGGGGAAGGAATACCATGGATTTGGGAAAGAGAACCACCAAGAGTGGGGAAGGAGAACAGTGTGCTGCCATGTGTCCACAAAATTTAAAATGTGGTAAGGAGGTGCATTTAAAGTATGTATAAAAGGTCAGAAAGGGAGGGCTGCAAGTGGCACAGGCCCAGTGATGTACAGTGAGCAAAGCAAGCCGCGCCTCACACGGGCCTACCACGTGGAGAGGCCGCTAGTGCAGCCAGCACCTTGGGCGCCCATTACAGTGCGAAGAACATGCCAGGCTTGAAAAGGTGTTTCAGAGCAAGAATCCAACTCATCTAAACCATTACTTATTGAAAGCGCAAACTTAAAAAAAAAAAAGATAAGATATCTTTCAAAAGAAGAATTTCTTACCTGGAAAAAAAGCATTTTAGCAGTTGCGTCAACTTTGGCATAGCCATAATTGGAGATCCTTGACAAACTCCAGTTTCCTGGCTGTACCCAACAAAGCCATTGGAGCACTACTCAAAACTATTCTGGAATCATACTTGTTACTATCACCATTCATCCTTCTCAGATTTTCACGTGGGAAACTCTTCTATAGAATTGCTTAAACAGAAGTGAGATATACAAATTATACTCACGTTGTCAACAAAACCATCAAGGGAGAAACCAGCCATGCCTATGACAGCATGAACAGGAGCCTGGTAGGAGCTACTTTGGTAAGTATCAACTCCACTACTGTCTTGAGATGGAAAAAGAAGGCAGCTTCCTTGATAAACAGCACAGGTGCGTTCATAATTGTGCACATGGCCCCACAGCACTAAATCCACCTGCAGATACACTGTTAGGAAACCTATACAAACCTAATTTGAAAGATATTGTTCTGATACAGTTCCCAGGTTTTGTCTGCAATCTAATACAATGTCAAAATACGTTTCTAATACCTGGCCTTCCAAAAGAAGAGGCTCAATAGCTGGAGGAAAGTCTGGATCTACAGAAGGAATAATTCTACTAACAACCCCGTTTTCATTGACTGATGAATATTGTGGCCGATGGCTGCACAACATCAGTTATCAGAAAAAGGAGATGAAGACTTAAAATTTGTAGGGGGTGATTGTTTTTTAAACATCACACTGCAACAAAATACACGTGATTGCACAAAACCAAAATGGAAAAATATAAACTTCATCACGGATAGCACGATTAACATTCTATGACATCCCTACAAAATATCAATCAGTCCCCAAAGTGGATTGAGCCAAAAGGAGCAGTAGATTATTATTTTAAGTATAGGAGCACTGCTACAGATACAGAAAGGAAGCATATGCAAACTTCCACTCTCAGTGGTTATGAATTACAACATAAATATTTTGTTTCTAAGCAAGCTAGAACCAACATGGTAAAGTTATATAGGACAACTAGGGCAGATTGGGCTTGACAAAGGAGAGGACAATACAGAAAGCGAAATAAAATGCAGTCATTTTTTCCTCACTTCCTGCACTGCTAGATAAATGAAATTTTGTTAAAAATTTTAATAGCAAGGGAAGTGATGGTACCCTGTGAAAATAAGCCAAGGTGTTTTCTGACGATCCACGGAAGCAAGATCTTTTTGTATCCAGTTGTACTGTCCAAAAGGAAACCAAAGAACACAGAAGGGACTTTACTCTTATCACAATGTCTCATTCTGCTAGATTTTGAAAAGCCATTAACTTCAACGAGTAAGCTTATTCTACACACCTTCCAAATCAGTAAAAAAACAGAGAATTACTGCACCCCCTAGCTGAGAATGGACTATAAAAATTTGTAGGGGGTGATCGTTTTTTAAACATCACACTGCAAGAAAATGCACGCGATTGCACAAGACCAAAATGGAAATATATAAACTTTATCATGGATAGCACAATTGACATTCTATGGCATCCCTATAAAATACCAACCAGTCCCCAAAGTATGTTAAGCCAAAAGGAGCAGTAGATTCTTATGACAAGTATAGGAGCTCTGCTACAGATACAAAAAGGAAGCATATCCAAACTCCACACTCGGTGGTCATGAATTACAACATATAATATTTTGTTTCTAAGAAAGCTATACGTTTTATCTTTGAATCTTATATCTTTCAACTGAATTTCACGTTCTTTGCTTATTCTTGTGAAGTAAATCGTGACTTTCATTTCTACTGTTATTTTATAAAGTTGTTACAAATTTTCAGATAATATCTAAATAGTGGGTACTGAAAGGAATCTGAACTTTCTGCTTCCAGTAACATACCTGAAGTTTGGGTATTGGAAGTATGGGTCGGTACAAGAACCAACCTGGTAAAGTTATGTACTTATTGGAAGTAAGGCAGCTTAATAGGATTGAACCGATCCACAAGGGGGGAGACAGAAAAATGGCAAAAAACTATCGTACAATCATGGTGAGAAGCCTAATGCACTATCGTTGAGCAAAAAATCAGCAACTGGGCAAAGGCATAAGAAAGATGCTTTCTTTGCTGCTTGATTTCAAGAAATACTTCAAAACGGATTGGACAAGCCTCAAGTCCCTCAAGGACTCAAAGAGGCCACATACCAATTCTACAAGATGTTAGCCTTATTAGCACAGCCACTTGTGGATAGGTTATGCTTCAAAGGAAAAGCTGTCATAAGCAGTGACATAGGGGTCAAGCAAGGCTGCCCCCTATCACCAACTCTTTTTTGTCTCTTTATTGACGATCTGGAAGAGTGGATGAGAATACACAATAGAGAAGGCATCCAGATTGTAGGATATGCTCTATTATTGCTTATTTATGCAAATGATGTACTCTTCTTCGCAAAGAGCAAGAAGGACATGCAAGCACCTCCCGAAATAAGTGGAGGAAGGCAAACCCATGGAATTGGGAAATGAGAAAGTCTCTAGACACTCTGCTTGTGCAAACAATGATCCTTTATGGGTATCCGTCCTAGGAAACCGGGCTCTCTAGGACTACTGGAAAAGAATAGAAATTTTACATAAACGTTTTCTCACAGGGGAGCTAGAGTTAAGGCCCAGACACCCTACCCCATTCTACTCACTGAGAAATGTATGATAGCTCTCAAACGGGAGGCATTATGTCAATTCATGGCAACAAAGTTGAGAAGATGGATGCTAGTAGGATACCATCTAAGGTGATGGAAGCCACACAAATCATTTGGTGGCACAAAGAGGGCACGAAATGATGGAATTAATTGTTATAATAGCTGCTGAAATACCAGAAGGTGCATGTGAAGCCAAGGAATTAGTGATGCAAAAAATGCTACATAAATTATGACAAGAACTGGGGGCAAAGATAACCGAGTTCCTGTTAGGTTGGATGCCCTGCCGTTGGCCCGAGAGAGGATTGGGACACTGGTCATGATACTCTCTTCTTGGGGGTGCAGTGGTTGGCCTTGGGCTCGGTAATGGCTTGGAAATGGGTAATGCATTGCTTGGCATGCTATCAGACTAGTCTACTTGTGATTATGCATGTCTGCTGAAAGGAACCAAGGTAATAGCACTAGGAGTTGGTCACTAGCACAGCCACGGGTTGGCCTTGTACTGGGTTGCACCTGCGGGTGAGCTCTTGAAGGGAGTCCCTTTGTATCTTTGAGCTAACCAATTTAAATAAATACTGCAAGGGGCGCCAAGTGTTGGGGCCAACAGGTATCACTCTCTATGTTTCTCAGTAGGGGCATTCTAGCCTCCCTTGTTTTGAATGGTTCCATGATGCAATGCAGTGAAGTTCTATGCTTTAAGTTTTGTTTGTGAACAAAGGCAATCAATTAAGTTGGCTGTATTTTCATCTTTGTGAGATAGTAGAGATAGATACACTGCCCTTAGTGTTCTAAGTGTTCTAAGGCCGATTATAGTGGTTCCGTTGCTGGGACCCTCGTCAAATCATCTAGAGGAATCCCTGGGCAGCTTGGATAGAGAAAGCCTTTGCTGATTTTGGTACAGCAATCCATTGCTTTTGGATATGGATAATATCAGGCTTGGTTATGATGCAGACTCAGAGTCTGACCCAGAGCCACAGATAAGGGGAGCACACCCCGGAATAAGAGTGCAAAATGCAGCCCATGAAGGGCAGAATGTTCAAGTTGATGCATTGGGGCAGCCAGCTCCACAAATGCAAAATCCTTTGGATACAATTGCATTGGGTGTTGACCCAAGTGTGCAGGCAAATGCTATGGCAGTAATGCAAACACAGATGGCTTCTGTGTTGCAAGTTTTGACTCAGCTCACTCAGAGCTTTGCTGAGATTGTGCATAGTCCAGCTTTGATGCCAAGAGCAGAGGCACAACCAATTCAGGGTCCACAGATGCATGTGGGACAGCCACTACCAGAGCCACCAACACCACTGGTACAGCCACTATCAGAGCCACCTACACGTGGTACAGCCACTTGCAGTGCCACAGAGGCAGGGACCAAATGGGAATGAGCATGGTAGCAATGCTCAGAATGTGCAGCAAGGGCAGCAAGCCCAACCACAGTATGTGGTTCAGCCTACACATTTTGGAGGAGGATCCATTTTTCAGGCCATGACCTCACAGCCAGCCCCAAATTCTTTGTATGCTAATGTGGGGATACAGCCTGGATTGCAGGGAGGCAGCCCTATATTGTCACACACTCAGCCAACACCACCTGTGCCTGCAAACCCAGCTGTGGGGGGTGTTCTTCAAGCTCCTGAAGGATCCCAAGGACAGCAGCCCCTTTATTTGCAGCCCCTTGGCTATGATCAGTTGGAGCCCAGGCTCAAGATGAAGGATTACAAGGAATGGGGGGCAGCAGTGAAGTTTGAGACCTTCAATGGCCATACAGATAGAATGAAGGCTCTTATTTTCTTGCAGCAATTTGATTTGGCTTTTGCTGGAGGGTACTTCAAAAAGTCTACGAAAATCAGGAAGGGCAACCACATTCCTTAAGGGAAATGCCATGCAGTGGTGGTCTAACCTTCTCCTTCAGGGCCAAACACCTACTGCATGGGTTGAATTTAAAAAGGCATTCTCAGCCGCATGGCTCACCACTACTTTCGAAGTGGATGTCATGACTCAGTGGCATAACTTGAATGCTAGGGAATGCTGGAATCTTGAACATTACAACAAGAAGTTTTGGGATGTGCTTCTACCTGTGAGCTCTTACAGAACTGTCCCCATTTTAGAGCAAGCTGAAAAGTATTGCTGTGGTCTTCCCAAAGAGTTGAGGACTATTGCACTAAGACACATATTTCCAGCATGTCATAGTTGATAGAGAATGCCAACACAGCTTACTCACTCACGTAGGGCAAAGCCTTAGGTTTCAAGAGCAACTTCAAGGAGGAGCCAAAGAAACCACAGCAAGCTGGAAAAGTCTCTCTTAAATCAAAGTTTGTGGCACGACAAAGGAGAAAACAGCAGCCCTCTTCTCTCACTCCTGAGGAGAGGAATAAGTTGTTTACTGAAGGGAGGTGTTTTCTTTGCAAAGAGACGGGTCATAGGTAAGCAGATTGTCCTAACAAGACGAGGAAAGAACCTGCAGCAACTCGGGCTGACACTAATCAAGGCAATAGAGAGGACCCCAGAGGCAAGAAGCCCAAGCCAAGTGCTAGCCATATACCTGACATTATTGGGGGTGAGCATGATGAGAAGAAGACAGAGATGTGCAGAGCATGGTGCAAGCTACGGGATCAGCATTGTCTGTACTTCCTTGATTCAGGAGCCAAAGCAAATTTCATTACTCCTGAACTTGCAGCCAAGTTGGGTCTTCGACCAAAGGAGATTGGTCCTCTGTGTGAGGCCAACATGGCTAATCCGGAGCTTTAGTACCCCTGTCACTCCTATCATAGGGAACCCGGAAGCTACGGATTCACATTCACGGATATGTGGACTATGAGGATTTCTATGTGATGCCTTTACCTGAGTGTGATGTTTTGCTGGGGATGCCTTGGATGTACCATGTGCATGCTATCATAGATACACATGACAAGAAGCTTACCTTGACTTATAGGGGTAAAACCCAAGTCATTGATGTAAATTCGAAGGGAGAATCAGTCCCAGTTGTATCTGCTTCGGCGATTTCCTTTGTAATGAAAAAGCATCTTTCTACGTATTTGATTTTTGTCAAAGAAAAAGAACCTGATGAGGATAACTCTGATTTTTCCAAGCTGGAAAAACAGCAAACTGAGTTTTTATTTCAGTTTCAAGATTGTTTTTCAAATGAACTCCCAGAGGAGTTACCTCCTGAGAGGCCAGAAGATCATACCATTGATATCATTCCTGGCAGTTCTCCACCTAACCGACCACCATACAGGGTGAGTGCGGCACAGCAAGAGGAGATCATGTGTCAGGTGAATGAATTGTTACAGAAGGGCCTGATTCAGCCAAGCTCTTCTCCATATTGTAGATTCAACAAGATGGCTCATTTCATTCCAGTACGGAAGAAGATTACTTCAAAGCAGATGGCAAAGGAGTTCTTAAAATCTGTTTTCAAGTATCATGGGATGCCTAAGTCTATCGTGAGCGATAGAGATCCAAGCATGTTCTGGAGAGGTTTGTTTGAAGACATGGGAACCTCACTGCTGTTTTCATCTTCTTATCATCCACAGTCTGATGGTCAATCAAAAGAGGCAGATTCTACAACTTTGGATTTGCTCCGATGCTATGTGTCTGAGCACAAAACAAAGTGGGAACAGTACTTGCCACTGATTGAGTATGCATACAACAATACAGTGCACTCTTCCACGGGTAAGGCACCATTTGAAATAGTGGAAGGAGCGAGGAAGGTTCCTCCTATCTTGCATACAAAGGAGAAAATTTTTGTGGCAGATGAGTATGTGGAGGATTTGCGGGCAGCCTATGAAAAGGTTAAGTATGCCCTCCAACGCAGCCAAGATAAACAAAAAAGAGCTGCAGATAAGTATCGCAGGGACTTGGTTTTCACTGAAGGTAATTGGGTGTGGCTGCGTTTTCTTAAACCACGCCTTAGGAACAAGAAAGGGAAGATAAAGCTGTACACTAAGCTGAATATGAGGTACTACGGCCCCTTTCAAGTTCTTGAGAAGATCAATGAGGTAGCTTATAGGCTGAAGCTACCTGAGCAGTGGACCATCCACAATGCTTTCCATGTTAGCTTGCTGAAGCCTTTTCATGGAGAAGTGCCACAGGATATGCCAGTTGAAGAGCAACCTGAAGTTGATGAGCAAGATAAGGTCTTGATTCCTGAGCAGATTGTGGGACATAAGGAACGGAAAGTTAATGGTAGAGTGGCCAAACGCTATCGTGTGAAGTGCAAGAACTATCCTGTGAACGATGCGATCTGGATGGAAGAGAGTGAATTGGCAGATTCACCTCAGATTTTACAGCTCTACCTTGAGGCATTTGCTCTCGAGCCTACTGCGGTAGTCTCCCATGCCGGTTCGGCAGAGCATATGTCTGGAGCATTACCGGATGCTCATGGGGGCGGTAGCACCTCCGCGCCCACAGTGCAGACAGGCTCACAGGATATCAGGTCACTTGGTGACACTGCAGTTTCACCCGAGGCACTGATGCTGACAGTGTTTCTGCCATGAGACTTCTATGATGAGTGATCATGACACTCCAATTGGTTGATACACTGCCATACGGATGGGTCTGCAATCCTGTTGTATCTACATATCATGTTGTACTATTGATTATGGGCTGTTTTATGCCTATTGTGACACCCTTTTCTATTTGCTGTAATTTTGGGACTGCAAACAAGATTGTTTGCTGTTTCAAGAGGGGGGTATGTCACGGGGACGTGGTGGTGATGGTGAAGTGTCTAAACTAACTGTCATGAAATTTGGCCTAGGGTACCAGGCTAGGGGCCCTAGTTAATGCCCAAAAGGTACCTATGATTTTATGTGCAACAAGTGCAACTCCTCGTGCTATTAGAGTGGTTTCATTTTCTAAGGTCATTGGTTTGGTTCAATGGGGTCATCCTTTAAAAACTGACCCCCTAGACATCCTTCAAAATAGGGTTATTGGTTCCATTGCAATAGGGTCATGGTGTGCCACCTGACCCCCTAGGGGCATTAAAATCCCACGCCTCATTTTGCTTAGGTGTCTGCTGGTAACCTATCTGCTTGCCTTGTGTCACCTCTGGAAGTCCCTGGAACTCCCTGGAGCCCTTCCTTGGCTTTCCTTGCTGATTTGAGACTTCACCCCTACTAGAGGCAGCTTCATTCATTCATGGTGGATTTCTGCAACTCTCCCTTTGCTTGCTTAAGTGGAATTTCGTGCTTTCTTCGCGATAGTTCTCCCCTTTGACCCTCTGTTGTTGGCATGCTTCCGGGACCTGGACGCCTTTATTTGGGGCCACTTTTGAAGCTGTTTTCGACTTTCTTCGTGACAGAAGTTCTTCTTCTCTGCATCTGGAGCCATATTCATGGGTGCCTCTCTTCCTGCTCTTGCCTGGTGCAAGGCGCACTGAAAACGGAGCTGTTTGTGGGCTGTAAACTCTGTTCTGGTGGACGCATTCTTGGCTGATCTGCTACAGCTTGTTGGACGCACTTCTCTCATCTTTTCTAGTGCTCTCTCCTACCATAGTTTGCCGTCCGCTTCTCATCCTACTTCTAGAGCTGTTTCGGGATGAAACAGGCTCTTTTTGTTGGCTGAATTCTCATCTTCGCTTTCTACTCTCTGCTACAGATATTCTTACTGAGTTCCTGCTAGGTTGGATGCCCTGCCGCTGGCCCGGGAGAGGATTGGGACACTGGTTGTGATACTCTCTTTCTGGGGATCCAGTGGTTGGCCTTGGGCTCGGTAATGGCTTGGAAATGGATAATGCATTGCTTGGCATGTTGTCAGACTGGTCTACTTGTGATTATGCATGTCGGCTGAAAGGAACCAAGGTAATAGCACTGGGAATTGGTCACTAGCACAGCCACGGGTTGGCCTTGTACTGAGTTGCACTTGCGGGTGAGCTCTTTAAGGGAGTCCCTTTGTATCTTTGAGCTAACCAGTTTAAATGAATACCGCAAGGGGCGCCAAGTGTTGGGGCCAACAGGTGTCACTCTCTATGTTTCTCAGTAGGGGCATTCTAGCCTCCCTTGTTTTGAATGGTTCCATGATTTAGTGCAGTGAAGTTCTATGCTTTGAGTTTTGTTTATGAACAAAGGCAATCAATTAAGTTGGCTGTATTTGCATCTTTGTGAGATAGTAGAGACAGATACACTGCCCTTAGTGTTCTAAGGTTGGTTACAATGGTTCCGTTGCTGCGACCCTCGTCAAATCATCCAGAGGAGTCCCTGGGCAGCTTGGATAGAGAAAGCCTTTGCTGATTTTGGTACAGCAATCCATTGCTTTTGGATATGGATAATATCAGGCTTGGTTATGATGCAAACTCAGAGTCTGACCCAAAGCCACAGATAAGGGGAGCACACCCCGGAATAAGAGTGCAAAAATGCAACCCATGAAGGGCAGAATGTTCAAGTTGATGCATTGGGGCAGCCAGCTCCACAAATGCAAAATCCTATGGGTACAGTTGCATTGGGTGTTGACCCAAGTGTGCAAGCAAATGCTATGGCAGTAATGCAAACACAGATGGCTTCTGTGTTGCAAGTTTTGACTCAGCTCACTCAGAGCTTTGCTGAGATTGTGCATAATCCAGCTTTGATACCAAGAGCAAAGGCACAACCCATTCAGGGTCCACAGATGCATGTGGGACAGTCACTACCAGAGCCACCGACACCAGTGGTACAGCCACTTGCAGTGCCACAAAGGCAGGGACCAAATGGGAATGAGCATGGTAGCAATGCTCAGAATGTGCAGCAAGGGCAGCAAGCCCAACCACAGAATGTGGTTCAGCCTACATACTTTGGAGGAGGATCAATTAAGTGGGCTGTATTTTCATCTTTGTGAGATAGTAGAGATAGATACACTGCCCTTAGTCTTCTAAGGCCGGTTACATCCATTGCCTAGAAACACGTTGAAAGTGTGCGTGGAAACACTATCTCTCGCCTTGCTAAAGAAGCCTGCCCTTTGCTCAATCATGTATGTGCTGTTGGTTTCATGTTAAAATTGGGACTATGAAAATGCATCTCAAGTATAGGTGGTGTGACACAGAATTTGGGGCTTAATTCTAGTCACTTCTTAGAGTCAAAAGAATAAGAGGGAAAGGAAAATAGATGAATCAAAGCAAGATAAAGATATAAACATCAAAGGTGAGATCATAGTTCAACATGGGAAAGGGGAAAGGTTGAGGGCAAGCATTAATTTCTGCCAAGTGTTTGACGCCGAATGTAAGAGCAAGCCTCTATTGGAAGAACATTTTCATACTAAGAACTACATGGATGGAAGTGAAGGGGCTGAATTGGTAGAGCTCATTCTGATGTATGGGGTTGTTGGGTCGCATCATTTTAATAAAGCTCAACACAAGAGAACCCACAACTATTGAAAATAAAAATACAGCTACGATAGCATGGGAATAGCTCTTCCTTTGACCCTCAAAACCCAAAACAAAGAACACATGCTTGTAGGGTTTGAAAAGACAAGAATGTTGACATATAGTTCACGAAAAATGGAACAAGAGATGAGAACTTAGGACCATTTTAGTAACAGACTCCAAAACTGTCCCAAATCCAAGTCTACCCTGTTCTACACACTGCAACATTTTCTCAGTAATCAGAACATGGAAGTAAAGACATAAACGGTTCTGCACACTGTAACATTTTCTCAGTAATCAAAACATGGAAGTAAAGACATAAATGGATAGAGCTCAAAGAGATGAAGATTTTGATATAGGTTTCGATCAAAACAAAGTAGGGAGCAAAAAGTTATGGCCGTTTTACGACAGGGGACAAAAACAGTCCAGAAGCGACTTGAGCAATAGGAAAAGGCAACGATTTCTCTTATTGAAGGGGTTGCTTCCACAGTACATATTGGACTGAGGTCGCCCTAAAGGGTAGAGAATCCCTTCAAAACATATCTCAAAACAAGCCATACATTAGCACCAACGAAGCTCCCGATCGAAGAGGGAAAAAATATGAGAAAATGGGAAAAGAAGGGAAGATCTTGGTTCTGGAAGCCAGGAAAGCTTCTCAATGGGAGAGAACTACAAAGAAGAGAGGCTAAGGCTCAAGGGAAAGAAGAGGCATAGAAGGAGCTAGATACAAGGCAACGGCAAGGCTACAATAAGAAAATGAGATGCTTGAGAGAGAGGGGAGGGGCTTCTTTTATAGTGCAATTCTCACCTTCCTTCGCCCTGTTACATTTGTTGGCAGTAGATTCTTTCACCTCTTCGTGACATAAGGGCATGAGGAGAATTTTCACAAGTGTCCCATCACAAGATGCTTCTTTATCCTTTTGAGTATAAAAATCAATAGTCCTTCCACATGGAGCCCAAGAGGACCCTCCTCTTTTCCACATGTCAACATCCTCTACATTCCACATAAGAATTCTAAAAGGATTCCTTTTGACTCCACACTCCTCCACACTTTTCCACATGCCCTCCACATGCTCTCCATGTGCACTCCCTATTATGTTAGTACATTATTAAGTCCGTGTAGGCTTTTGGTCCACTCTAAATATATGACTCATTTCTATTTCCCAATTACGAAGCAAATAATATATCTCCCAAACCATTCTATCTCTATACCAAGGTATTTATAATTCATACCCGTGGTATTTACAATGATGCACTCCACTCATAATCACATTTGCAATCATTTTCACTAATTATTCTAATTAGTGTCAAACCTAGATTAATGATTGTTGGGAATCAAGCTCTCGGTTATTGTTCCTGTTGTGTGAGTAGGTGCTAAGGTGAGTCACATTGACTCAACCATAGTTAGTTCTTATCTACTATGTATGGGTGTTGACCTTAGTAGTGTTCATTAGTATTGTATAGGGTGAATATGAGCGGATTATGGAGGAGACTGTTGCTCCCTCCTGGTTGCTTCCTATATCTCTCTTCTTGCTTTTCTTAATATGGTATCACAGCTACCATTCCTTGCCTTCTAGTTGCCCGCTACTTGTGGAAGCTTGTAAGCGTGCTTCTCCTACTTTGAAGCTTCGAAGTGATGAGAAAATATCTCGTTTTTTGGACTGAAGTAGCAATTTCCAGCTTCTGTTTGGCTTGGGAGTTGTCCACTTGATGTCTTCTTGCTAAGGGGAGATCGCTATTACCCATAGGTTGCTCGTGGGAGATGTATTTTGACAAAACACAACTCGTTTTTATTGTTTGGGTGTGATAGAACGGAGCTGATCTCTTTTTCTGGACAACTACTACTTGGTTTGAGCCAAGCAAGAGGTATATATAGTAGTAAGCAGCAAAAACATCTCTCCAAACCTCATCGCCCAGCTCTCTGGAGGTTGTTTGTGAAACGTCTCTCCAAACCTCATCGCCCAGCTCTCTGGAGATTGTTTGTGTCTCGAAAAAATCTCCTATCAAGTGAGGAGGACCTTCAGCTTGTAGATCTCGTTTTTTAAAATCCTGGACAGCTTTTGGAGACTTCAAAAGTGATATACGACTTGCTTTCTTCCTTTTCCAGCACCCCAAAGTTGCAGGCATGATATTGCAATGTTCATGGATATATGTGATGGTATTTGGATGCCCAGTGGTTGGATGTTAATGTCAAGTAGCTTGACAGATGCTATGCCTTGGCACTGATAGTAGCATAGTGGCATTTTGAGTCCAGTTGATTCATTGAACTAGTAACTGGAAGTTTCCAGACTGCTGTCAAAAGTGTGCAAGTGCCTGTTTTTAGCAACAAATAACAATGAAACCTTACGGAATTCGGACCTGCACTAAACTGGAAAGTTGTAGACCTGTGGATTGGCTACAATTTGTTCATTGATAGTTTTTGCATCTGAGGTAACGTGCGAAAGTTATTGACTGTACAAAACAGCAAAAAGTTACAGAAATCTGCTGTTGAAAACCATGGCTAATGCTAGTGGCAGTGACAACATTACACAGATTGTTGGAGAGAAGTTGAATCAACATAATTATGCCATTTGGAAGTTTCGGATGGAAAATTTAAGGGTATTGGGATCTCATTACTGGTGATGAGGCAAAGCTTGACATGCCAATCAAGAATCCTACTCAGGATCAAATTAAGAGCCACAAGGCTTGGCTAGAGAGGCACGGAAGATGCTACATTGGCTTTCTCTTTGTATTTCGGATGCCATGGTCATGCAGATTATGAGTTGCACATCTCCCAAGAATGCCTGGGATATCTTGACGAGGTATTATGGCACCACAACAAGTGCTAGAAAGATACAGTTGAACAGAAATTTAACAATATGTCAAGAAGGGGAAGAACGATACAGGAATATGTGACTGATATCAAAACTATAGCTGATCAATTGGCCTCTATTGATGCTCCTGTGGATGATGATGACATGGTTGCTGTCACTCTGAATGGACTTGGTCCCGAATATAAGTCATTTAACACTTCTATTTCTGTGAGGCAGAATATGCCGGATTTCAATGAGCTGGTTGCTCTTTTGATCCATGAGAAAGTGAAGCTTAGTAGCTCAAGGAATAGTGATGCAGTGTTCTACTCTGATCAGAGAGGCCGTGGTGGACGACACCGAGGTTCATTTCGTGGTATAGATGATGGCAGGCATGTCCCTAAAACCCCTAGTCAGTCACCTCAGAGAGGAGGTAGAGCCTTTAGAGGAAGGGGAAGAGGTGCTTCTCATGGTAGAGGTACTTGGCAGCAACCGCAACAAACAATGCATAATCCTAATAGTGATAAGACATGTCATTACTGTGGCAAGGTTGGCCATATTGCCAGAGACTATTTCAAGAAGCAAGCAAATCAAAGAGGAAAGGCAAATCAGCATGGTTATTTTGCCTCTTCTAGGCATGCGCATGAGACATCCTCAGATTAGCTATTTGCTATGATGCATGTGCAGGATCATAAGCCTACTGATGGTGGCTTGGATGATATATGGTATATTGATTCAAGAGCATCTAATCACATGACACCACAGGGAGAGTGGTTTGATGAGATGACTCCTGGTGTGCATGGTTATGTTTGCACAGGAGATGATACACATCATGACATTACACACAAGGGTGTTGTGCCTCTGGTCATGCATGATGGTCAGACCAAGAAGCTATGTGAAGTGTTGCATGTGCCTTCGATCACCAAGAACTTGTTGTCTATTGGACAAATGGCTCAGCAGAACTTGCAAGTCCGGTTTAATAAGGATGGATGCTTCATTGAGGAGTTTGGTAATGGCTGCAAGTTGATTGCAAAAGGGAAAAGGCAAGGAAGAATGTTTACTTTAGATGCAGGCATGCCGGAACTAAAGGCTACCATGTTTACCCATGGTACGGGTGTTGTCTCTGATTTGGAAATTTGGCACAAAAGGGTTGGTCATATCAATATTCAGAGGCTGAAAAATATGCAACAAAGAGGCATTGTCGATGGCTTGCCAAAGTTCAAGTATACTGCTATAGAGCATGTTTGTTCTGCATGCCAGTTTGGAAAACAATCAAGGTTGCCATTCACTAAGCATCTGCGGGAGAATAGTAGACCTTTGCGGTTGATTCACTCTGATGTCTGGGCTCCCGCACACACTACCTCAATGGGAGGCTCGTCATATTATGTTACATTTATTGATGATTTCAGCCGGTATACATGGCTATATTTTTTGAAGCACAAGGATGAGGTGTTGCCAGTATTCAAAAATTTCAAGAAAGTGGTTGAGAAGGAGTTTAATGCATACATTACCTACTTGTGGTCAAATAATGGGGGTGAATATGTATCTAATGCCTTTGATGATTTCCTGGCCTATAATGGGATACGGAGAGAGTTGACATGCCCTCATACCCTCAACAAAATGGAGTGGCTGAGCAGAAGAACAGAGTTCTTGTGGAGGCTGCAAGAGCCATGTTAGTTGTATAGGCAGAGGCCTGATATCCGTCATCTTAAAGTGTTTGGAAGTTTGGCATTTGTGCATATACCAGATGAAAAGAGACAGAAGTTGGATCCCAAAGCTGAAAGATGTGTGTTTATTGGCTATGCACAGAACCGGAAGGGTTACAAATGCTACAACCCATCGACCAAGAAGACTATGGTGAGTCCGGATGTTGTTTTTGATGAGCTGGAATCTTGGTATGGCAAGCCGAAAGTGGCTGTTCCAAATGATGCATCTGCAGGTCATGCATATGATAAAAATAAGCACATTAGTACATCCATATCTGCGCCTACATCTACTGGTTCTACTACAATGAATCCTTGGTCTGGCAGGTTACGCAATTCCACTGACACTGCTATGTCAGTGAGGGGGAGAGATAAAGGAAAAGCCAAGGTTGTTGAGGTGCTTTCGCAAGCTGAAAATGATGTCCCTGGGCCATCAAATTGTGGCTATGATTCGTCATGTAGTGACAGTTTGGATAGTGAGCTGGGTATACCATCTGTGTCTACACCTGGAGTCAAGGGAAGCAGGTACATACCTCCTCATGAACGAGGAGAGTCAGGCACTCCAGTGAGGTGGTCACTGAGAGTCAGGTATCCTGTTGACAGGTTAACTTATAGTGGTTATGCTACTCGGCAATATGCATATATGACAAAAGTTATGGGGCATACTGAGCCAACTATCTTTGGTGAGGCTGTGCAACATGGTCATTGGCGGAATGCCATGGATGAGGAGATGGATGCCCTTGCCACTAATCAGACTTGGGATTTGGTGGAGTTGCCTAAAGGCAAGAATCCTATTGGTTGCAAATGGGTCTACAAAGTAAAATGCAAGTCTGACGGATCAGTGGAAAGGTATAAAGAAAGGCTGGTTGCCAAAGGGTATGCACAGCAGTATGGGCTAGATTATGAGGAAACTTTCAGCCCTGTTGCCAAGATGGCAACTGTGAGAACTGTCATAGCATTGGCTGCTGCAAATGGCTGGAAATTGCAGCAAATGGATGTCAAGAATGCTTTCCTAAATGGTGACTTGTTGGAGGAAGTCTATATGGTTCAGCCCGAGGGTTATGTGCACCCTCACTATCCCAACTATGTTTGCAGGTTGAAGAAAGCTCTCTATGGGCTGAAGCAAGCACCTAGAGCATGGAATGAAAGGATCAGTAGATACCTGCAGGAGCTTGGTTTTGCAGTTGGGAAGGCTGATCATTCACTGTTCACAAAGAAGACAATTGTTGGATATGTTGTGATTGTGATTTATGTTGATGATCTGATTCTGACTGATAGTGATGATGATGGCATTGCTGAAATTAAGAGCAAGCTGAAAATAGATTTTGATATGAAGGATCTAGGGGACTTGAAGTTCTTTCTTGGCATAGAGGTGTTGAGAACACCAGATGGCATTTGGCTTATGCAGAGGCAGTATGTCTTAAATATGCTGGAGAAGTTTGGCATAAAGGATTGCAAACCAATGGATATCCCCTTGGATCAAAACTTGAAGATTATGGCTGATTCTAGAGCTGAAATTGAGGACATTACCATGTACAAGCAGATGGTTGGTAGCTTGATATATTTTACAATCACTAGGCCTGATTTGGCATATGCTGTGGGACTCATTAGTCAGTTTATGCAGAAGCCACAGAAGCCTCACTTGGATGCAGTGAGGAGGATTATGTGCTATGTCAAGGCAACATATCAGTATGAACTCTTTTATGAGTATGGAAAGGATATAGAACTGGTTGGATACACAGATGCAAATTGGGCAAGATGTGCCTATGACAGGAGATCCACCACTGGTTATGCATTCAGCCTTGGTAGTGCAATGGTAAGTTGGAGTAGTAAAAAGCAACCCACAGTGGCATTGTCTAGTACAGAAGCAGAGTACAGAGGTGCAACATTGGCTGCATGTGAGATTGCTTGGCTTCAGAAGCTTTTGCACGATTTGGGACTGCATGTGGAAAACCCAATCAGACTTTATTGTGATAACATGAGTAGTGTGCAGTTGGCAAGTAATTCGGTTTATCATGCTAGAACTAAGCATATTGAGGTACACTACCATTTCATCAGAGAGATGGTGTTATCAAAGAAGATTGATCTCATACATGTGAAGACTGAAGATCAGGTTGTAGATATCTTTACCAAGTCATTGGGTACAGATAAGTTTACATGCTTTAGAGAGCTACTTGGTGTTATGCTCCCTACTTGAGCTTGAGGGGGAGTGTTGGGAATCAAGCTCTCGGTTATTGTTCCTGTTGTGTGAGTAGGTGAATAAGGTGAGTCACACTGACTCAACCATAGTTAGTTCTTATCTACTATGTATGAGTGTTGACCTTAGTAGTGTTCAATAGTATTGTGTGGGGTGAATATGAGCGCATTGTGGAGGAGACTGTTGCTCCCTCCTGGTTGCTTCCTATATCTCTCTTCTTGCTTTTCTTAATAATGATTACATGAAATAAAGTAGTCGACATCAAAAGATCGTCAAGCCGCAACGAGAGTAGCCGCAAAGAGCCGTCTCTCGCTACTAACTTCTCCATCACGCTTCTTGGTTCTTTGTTTCCGTGGCTAGCTTTTGTCACCTTGCCAGCCCCACAAATCCTCCCACAGGTTGTACGCTCTGTTGGGTCATTTCTAACAAAAAGATGGCTACGATTGATTGCGCAAGGATGATCCGCGCCCTCCAACTGTGTTCATAAAGGAGGCCAACTTGTCTATGTAGAGGCTAGAGAAAGTGGGGGAGAGAGGGCAACCGTGCCTCACTCCAATGGTACTGCTCAACCCCCCCCCCCCCAAACACTCATGTGTGGTGCACACCTTGCCTATAACCCTCTCATATAGAGACATGACTGCATATAACATCGTGTACCATATCCAAGGCTCAAAGTCGACTGATAAGTCGAGCTCAAGGTACAGAATTAAAGTCCTTTCGGTAGTCCATAAAGAAGTCATACACTCTCCATTTCTAGAATCTAACCTCCTCGACAATGGCTCTTAGAGTGAAGATATGATCCACTACTCTTTCCCTTTTTACAATCTTACCTCCTCGTCAATGGCTCTTAGAGTAAAGATATGATCCATTGTGGAACGATCCAGTCTAAAACTTACATATAAGGCCGCATTCCCAACATGCTCACTTATGTGTATCTTAAAGAGCTGACCCATATACCTTGGCCATCAAATGACCCACCATGAAAGTTCCAGCAATTATTTGCATCCATGGGATCCCTTGCCTTGTGGATGGGTATGATTTGGTGTTTGTGGTCCAAGAGGTCGGAAGCCTTTACAAAAAGCATCGTTGAATAGCTTGGCTAGGATTGGAGAAAGTATTCCCCACTTGTGGGTTAGGAGTTCTATGTGGAGGCCATCTAGCCTCTTGATAACTTCTTTCAAATAGGACCTAGTGAAGAGTGTGGACGTGGTAGGACAAGGCATATCCTCAGCCCAAGCTTGGGCTGGTTGGGAGCATCACAAAAGTGTGTCCACACATGTTTCATGAATTGCATCATAAAGATCGGGCCGAAAACAAGACCCCTAGATATGTGTAGGATGCAACTACCTCCCCTGGCAATCCATCCAAGGTAAAGTGTTCTTTGCGCATGGCTGCCCGAGATCTGTTGAAGATCATGACCTTGGTTTTACCAAGGTTGACCTTCAAGTCGTGCGTCTCACAAAAGGTATGAAGTGCATCGAGATGTCGCTGGAGTCCCTCTACTGAGAAAGTTAGTAAGACCGCATCATCTGCATATAGGAGAATCTAAAGCAACGATCCGACTAGAAAGCAACCAGTCCCACCTAGGGTTCAAATGAATTTCTCAAGCTCATCTATGTATAGGCCGAATACGGTTGGTGATAATGGACAACCTGTAGAGGCTCCAAAAGGCACCACATGGCCAAGTGCGCTGAGTGTGGGTCCCACACCGTCCCATAGTCGCTTTGCCTCCTCAACACCCAAAAGGGTCGACCAAGGATATGAGGTCGTCTTCATCCAAGGCCTTATGTGCAAGGCCACCACTAGTGCACATAGGATTATGGGATTTCCCCCTTATAGTTCTCGTGTCATGCCGTGCCAAGAGCTCTCCATAACCCATTATCCACACAAGCCACAAGGGGGCACCCAAGGGGGTTAGCCTATTTCCAACACTCCCCGTGGGCTAAGCAGCTTGAAAGGTGAGCTTAGTCAAAGCAAAGACCAGCCCACAACCAGAGAGTGACACGAGACAAATGCACGGATGACAAATCAAAGCCGCCTAGTGTCTCAAAGTGCATGCCAACTCAAACAAGACAGCCAGCCGCCAATACGGAGCAGCCGCCGCCTAACAAAGTCACCGCACCTGAAATCTGCCACGAATCATGGGCTAACCCCCTTGGGTGCCCCCTTGTGGCTTGTGTGGATAGTGGGTCATGGAGAGCTCTTGGCACATCGTGACACGTGTACTATAAAATCCCATAATCCTATGTGCACGAGTGGTGGCCTTGCATATAAGGCCTTGGATGAAGACCTCCTCACATCCCTGGTTGACCCTTTTGGGGGTTGAGGAGGCAGCGCAGCTATGGGGTGGTGTGGGACCTGTACCCAACGCATTTGGCCACGTGGCACCTTTTGGAGTCTCTACATGGTATTAGAGCATGTGGGCTGTGCGGCTGTGACTTGAGATCTGCAATTTGGCCCACCTCGGGAAGTGGTGACCCGTGGCGGACTGTTTGGCAGATTGGTGTTGTGCAGAGTCGTCGTGATTTGCACGGTGGTCCTTTAAGTGTGATTATGCCCTTTCCAACACAACCTTGTTTGATCACAATGGTGCTGATGATCTCATGATATCGCATTATAAACCATCGGAGTGGCTATTTGTTCACCCTTTTGTACAAGGTGGTCTAGCTTTTTGCTAGGCCAAGTCTATAAAAGAAGGGGCCTCAGAGCTCTCAAGAGTTGTACTCAGCTTCATGGTCTTCTCAGAGACAGTTGTACAAAGTTATTTCCTATTGCAATAAAGACCTTTGGGAGGGGGTCAGCCCTTATTTATGTCCCCTCTATCCACCTTGCACTAGTCCGAATCCTACCCCAGACTCACTCATAGAGTGCCATAATTGCCCAAATGATTTCCTGATCATATCCCAACATCTATAGGCATCTAATGACTCAGGCTCTTGGCACTATGTCAAAAGCCTTGCGGAAGTGCACAAAGCAACCCTCTGTCTCCATGCCCAGGCCTCCTCGATGATGCCTAAGTGTAAGTATATGATCCATGATCCCATGATATGCCCGGAAGCCTGCTTGTCCCATGGCTCCGAATCCCCGAAGCTCCGCAACCAAACTAACCTCTGTGTCCATAAGACCAAAACAACCAAATACTTTGAGAAAAACCCGAATGGGTGGAGCCCTTGAGCGGGCTTCTACACCCAAGACATACAAATACTAAACATCTGAACCTATGGGAAGAAGAAGATCTACAATGTGATATCACTTTGGTGGTCCTCTATATGTTATCAGAGGAACCACGTCTACTGGACGACAGAGATTAGGAGGGTCTCAATAAATAGAGGCTCTAGCAAGTCAGCACTGCAGAAGGATATACCCCAAGATGGAGCGTTGATGTCGATCAACCTGCATGGTCCATTGTGGTCTACTTGCAGTCACTCTTTGCTGGACAAGTTCCATTTTCATCCTAGTCCAACAAACATGGAGGGGAGATCCCAATCCTCATCTATGTCTAGAGATCATGCCGCAAAGGGATAAAACCCAAGATGTACTGTTGATGTCAATCAACCTATGTGGCCTGCAGTGGCCTGCTTGTAGTAGCTATCCGTCGAACAAGTGTCATTGTCACCCTCGTTGACTGTGTTCCTAGTCCAGCAAACATGGAGGAGACATTCCTAAGCTCCATCTGTGTCTGAAGGCGCTAGCAAGTCTATCATCTCTCACGCTCTAGGTCAACTGCGTTGTCTCCTAGGGGATTGCTGGTCCATGCTATCTGACTAGAAAAGATCAATTATCACCCTCCGAGTGGACTCTGGCTGAGTCGTCTTTGTGTCCTAAGCAACTCGCTCATGTCGTACGGCCTCATGAAGGAAGATCGCCACACTCATCTCTGATCTGAGGCTGGGGAGGGGTCCAATTCCATCTTTGAAAGGACAACGGTAGTGGCCTTGGATATCATAGTGCATAAGACATATGAAAGCAAAGTGATCATTTGACTCAACCTCCAGTAGATCACATAGTGCAAATATGTCAGTCCTTAAGTATGCCCTCAGCCCGTCCAGTCTAAATGTGTAATTGGTGGGAAGAAACACAAAACTACCAGATCAAGATCCTCAATATGTGAGCGAGTATGTCCGTGTGTAGCCAAGTACGTCAATGAAGCCTTGTTTTAATGTCTATAGGCAGTGATATATGTGCAAGCTGAGCTTCACAAGAAGCTCGCTAGGTGCTAACCACGTCTTGTATGCATGTAGCTGTATGAGATTCTCTCAAATGACCTGGTTAGCCTCGTGATACATGAGTGGAATAGAGGCGACCTCAAGGCTATACTGAAAAAGAGGCAATCTCTCCATGTTTCCAAGACTCGCGATTCGCGAACCATGTCCATGTTCGAGCATACCAACACCTCAATCTACTAATGTCATGTACGCGAATATGTCTAGCCATGGTACTTGTGTCAAGCTAAGGTTGTGAAACCGAAATCCTTGACTCGATGAAGCTATGCGAGCCTCCCTTCATGATGCTATATCTACCATCTAGACATTTTATCTCTAGACCATTATATTCTCTCACTAGCCGTAGTGTTTGCTTGTTGAGGATGAAATATACTTGTATCCTACTTGAGTGCTAGCAACTTTCCAACCTTGCAACTTGAAGATCTAGTCTTTATCTCTTTCCCTAAGGTATGGAAAAAGACTCTCTCTTTTTAACCAAACCTCTGGACAAAACCATGTGAAAACTAGTGGCTTTCCACTCAACCAAAAAGAAACCAACTGGAGCAAGCAAGAAGAAACCAATTGCCAGCCGGTTGCTTATTTACCCGAATAAGAAAAGGAGCCAGAGCTCATTCTACACACAACTAGATGTTGCGAAAAAGTGGGCACCCTACTCTTCACAATGGTGCATAAAGCTGGAGTGGGGAGACCTCGAACTCAGCCAAGACAATCTGATGTGGGACTAATTGCTTACTGCAGATCATCTGTGGTAGCAATAGAACCTGGAGCCTCTTCACCCAGGGCCCCAACATGGACCAAAGAATCAAATAGAAGAGACTTAGCGCTCAAGCCTAGAAAATGCGGTCTCACCGCATGAAGATCGAGCCGGAGAAAAGCACTCCCAAGTATGTGTCCAATGCAATGATCTCTATTGGCAACCCATTCAAAGGTGAACTACTCTCTATGCGTGACTGGCCTGGATGGGTTGAAGATCATAACCTTGGTTTTACTAAGATTGACCATCAGATCCTATGTCTCAAGGAAGGTGTTAAGTGCATCCAACTGTTGCTGGAGGCCCTTCGTTGAAGAGGATAGAAAGACTATGTCCTCCAGCCAACGAGAGATGAGCATGTCCCTCATCGATGTAGAGGCCAAACAATGGCAAACCCTCCCGATCGTACTCTTGGTCTCCTCCGCCCATCCTATAGCAGCAGTGAGAACCCAGCCTGACGAAACGCTCTCATAAGTGCTATGACTACCTAGATAATGTTCTGACATAACCCAAATTCTGCAGGCATCTAATGAGACGAGCCCTGGACACTCTGTCAAAAGCCTTGCAAGAATCCACATAGCAATAGTAAACCCTTAATCTCCGTGCTTGTTCATATCATTGGACTGCCAGTGTAGATAGATTTTTCAGAACAATTGCAATATAGTTTTAACCATTTAAAAGACAAACTAGGAAACACAACAATTTCCTATAGCAAATGCTGCATGGATTGACTCTAACCTGTTCACTTCCTTTTGTCCAGTCATGTTCAGTTGACATCACAGTAAAATGCACAGGTCCAGCCTCAAAAGAATACCAAGGCTTGTCTTGCTCTTGCGTGGGCATTTGAAAGTATCGCTCATATGCAACACCACACTCTCCTCCAGAATCAGGGGTTATGTAATAGGACCCAGAATCGGGAAAGTCTCTGCCAGCAGAAGGACCGCAAAACCATTCCCAAGCATTAGCAAAATTAGACAATGCAACAAAAACATCAATGACAAAAGACGTTGTCTCAATAGAAAAGAATGGATTTGCCAACAAATTGAGACTTCCGCCCACCTTTCATGATTTCCAATGGCGGTCATGTATGAAACTCCTGACGCTATAGGATTAATCAAGTCCAGAAAATAGTCCCATTCAGCTAGAAAACCTGTAGCATATGAAATATCCCCAATATGCAGGATCAAATCTACATCTCCTGCAGCAACTTCCCCAGATACTGCAGTGATGACTCTCAAGGATCCTGGCTGCAACAGAACACTACATTGATCAGCACCATTACCAATTCCAATGAAATCTGCTGAGACCCACTTATGAAGAAGGCAAAATCCGTTGTCATGAGGAATGAAAAAGATATATATTTAAAACACCTTACATTGCAGAAGATATTCAGTAACACTTGCCTTGCCACCAAAACTTCAGCAAGAAAAAGCATTCACATACACCAGCACCTATCGCCCCCTAATCACGCTAATATATTCCTCCTCCTCATGCTCTTCCTGATCTACCCTTCCATCAAGTAACTTCAATGTCCTTTTACAAAGTTTTCTGCTGCCAAAACTAAAAATTTCATATCTTACGAAATGGTTCATAAAACCATACTCCGTACTATTCACTGAGCACAATGAGCTTCTAGAGTGTAAAGAAATAGGAAGTGTATACGATCCTACAAAAGGATAAGAAGTATTTCCATTGCATCCCAATAGACAATGGTGTATGTAACAACAGCACTTCACAAGGGATTGCAGGGAATATGATACTCTGGCTATGTTGGAGAGGCACGGTTTTTTGTATCTCTTCAAGGAAATGGAAAAAATCCTATGTGCAGGGATTAGAGAGCAAATTCAAGCTTTTCCTGGTTGCTTAACGTGGTCCCTCTGTCATCTAATGTGGTCCCCCTCTCAGTCTATGTGCATCCCAAGCATTTTCCTAGATTACATCCTTTTGTACATCAGTCCTTCCATGAGGACCAGGATGGCTACAATCTAAACGAGAGAAATCTCAGAGGCAAGCAAATTTGAAACAACAGGAACAAATACCAATTATTGGAGGATAATCCTTAAGAGATTAAATCATGGAAGCAGCACTCTACAGAGAAAGATAGGTGATGATTGGACACAGATGTCCTCTTTGCCTAAACAAAGCAGGCATGCATCATGTGTATGTGACAGGAATAGAAAAGCTTACTTGAATATAATGCTCGATTGAGTTGTCACGAGGAGCCTTGCCCATATCACCAAAAGTAATAAATTTCAATTCTGACGAGCCAGATCCAGGTGGAGTCTTCAAATTATATGTTGCACTCCATCCCACTCCATCACTGTTGAGAAAACAGTAAGGTCTTGATTTTTAAAGCACTCTAAGCAAGGTTTTAAACCCTAGCAGAGTTCAAGGCTACGTAGCTTTACATAACTTCCATTTTGAGACATAGCACATTGTCCATTCAGCAATTCCACCTTTCTAAATTGTTCTTTATGTAACCTTATATAAGCTCAATTTGTATAGTAAGCTCTAAAATCTGGAAAAACTTGAAGTGGAGTATTTTATTTAATTGTGAGGGATACACAATTGCAATTTTATATAAAAAAAATGTTACAAACCTCACAATGACACAGGGTTTCATAATCAACAAGCTCTCAAACTTCCAAGTACTGCAAGGGAGCTTGATTTCTTCCAACAACGGTAATCTGGTTGAACTGCTAGCTCGATCTTCAGAGTGGAACATCCCATTCAGTACATGCTGATCATTTTCTTCCTTAGGGTAGGTTGAACTTTTCTCACTCATAGAATGATATATTTCTTGGTAAGAAAGTCAAAATGAGCTCCAAGTTTATGACGTTAAACTGCTTGAATTCTCAGGTCTCAGTTTACAGATCAAAAACCCAATACAGTACTAGTCATGGGGCCATTCTGAAGAGAAGAAAGCATTCCTGTATAAATTATGTCCTCATAGGAAAATATGAGTCTAAGAATTCATCTGGTATGTACGTACTTATTCAATATTACTAAGAGAAACCAAGTGCTCAACTCCAAATACTATTGCAACAAACGTCCTTGTGCAGGTACAAAATGTGTCATAACAGTTTCTATAAGAAAATAAGTTTTTGAACTTATCATGCAGAAACAAAAAGAATAACTACTTAAAAAGTGTGCCTTCAGTACACTGCACACAAATGGTGGGGCCACCCCATCAAAGAAATCACTTAACAATGGCGGGTAAATGCATAGGTAAGGCCATCTTGATGCACCTCACCTGTGCATGGCTTACTAGATGGTAAAACATGTGGAGACTGTTACCATTTGTGCTGGGCTCCCATCAGCAAATGAGTATTGCCAGGGAGCTTGATTTCTTTCAACATCGGTAATCTGGTTGAACTGCTAGCTCGATCTTCAGAGTGGAACATCCCATTCAGTACATGCTGATCATTTTCTTCCTTAGGGTAGTTTGAACTTTTCTCACTTATAGAATGACATATTTCTTGGTAAGAAAGTCAAAATGAGCTCCAAGTTTATGACATTAGCTTGAATTCTCAGGTCTCAGTTTACAGATCAAAAACCCAATACAGTACTAGTCATGGGGCCATTCTGAAGAGAAGAAAGCATTCCTGTATAAATTATGTCCTCATAGGAAAATATGAGTCTAAGAATTCATCTGGTACGTACTTACTTATTCAATATTAAGAAAATAAGTTTTTGAACTTATCATGCAGAAACAAAAAGAATAACTACTTAAAAAGTGTGCCTTCAGTACACTGCACACAAATGGTGGGGCCACCCCATCAAAGAAAACACTTAACAATGGTGGGTAAATGCATAGGTAAGGCCATCTTGATGCACGTCACCTGTGCATGGCTTACTATATGGTAAAGCATGTGGAGACTGTTACCATTTGTGCTGGGCTCCCATCAGCAAATGAGTGAAAATGTCTAGACAATCCTTTGTTGAAGAAGAAAATCATAGACATACATCTTATCTAAAAGCCATGTGAACTTGTCCAATTTGCATCGAGCACTGAAAATATGGTTGCATAGTTTTAAATGCCTAGAGAGAAAGTTAAGAAGCAACAAAAAACTCCAGTTTTGAGGAACTGGGGACAAGACAACTTGCTACAAATAAAATGTGAGATTCTTTTTTATAAAGAGGCATGCCAATCAGAAAGGTTATATTGGAAAACAGAATAAAGCAGCATTTTGGGCTCGAAGGAGCTTCAACATGCTTCTACAGCTTTGGATAAGTATTCCATCATTATTCTTAAACTGTAGTGTTTTAAAACATTACCGTTCTAAGGCAGCTCAATCCCAGTTATTTAGACAAACCAAGTTCACAAAAAATGCTCATTGGTTAAAATAAAGAATGCTCCTGCAAGGCAACATCGTGTTTCAGCTTTTACCCTGGTTAAATCTCTACCTTTTTACAAGGTTTCCCACGGCACAGATCCCAGGCCACCGACTACATGATGGTAAAAGCCTTCTGTGAGATTCCCAAGAGAAAGACGTGTGCAACAGAGACTATGCACATGGCATTCAAGGTTTGCATTGAAAATAAGGTAGGGAGATGGACCAGTATACAAGCACATCTGAGCTTCTCTGAGCTGGAAGCTACAATGCCCTACAATCTAAACAGTTTTCAAAATTAGGAAGCACGAGTGTGACGATACTATGTGAATATATTACCTCCAAACACTTGATACAAGATAAACTTTTGAGCTTACAAGTGCCAGTACGATTTCAACATAGAGCGGAGAATAAGAACACTCAGATACCAGATTTTGTCTACTCTTCACAAATACGAGTGTGACACCTCTTGAGAGCATTGGGAGCAGCTTAAAAAGGGCATGCCATCCTTTGCAAAATGGCAGATGTCTACTTATCAACACCTCTGCCTGGGGCCTACTTGAACACGCAAACATGAATTCTGCCTCTCTTAGGCTGCTTGCAAAAAATTTGTCACAGCGTCAATATGCAAGAAAAACGTGACATCATAATGGTGACACAAAAGGGAAGAGAATGAAACAATGTCAGCCTTGCTGTACCCAATCACATACATATGTTAAATTTACCACATCACGTGTGCACCACCTTGAAATATAGACATAAGAATGCATGTAAAATGCATGCAGTCTAGAGCTAACTGACCACAGGCATGCACGCTTGACTCTGCACTAAAGCATTCCAGAAGCATGACCATAAGTTGATACGCCCTGAGCATAATGCACAAAGACATACATTATACTGGGTGGCAGCTGCACCCCCTCCATGGAGAGTATTTATCTTAGTCTTTCTGCTAATGAGCTGAACTATGTATCCATCCTCCACTCAGCGTGTCGCCAAGCTGTCCCCACTTATGTTCGTCCTCTATTGGGCTCCAAGCTGCTCTCAATGGTAGCTATTATGCTTCTTGGGGAAGTTCTCCCATATCGTCTTCATAGGCTAGGAACCTTCATCTCCAAGTGGCTGGTCTTCGTCCTCATTGTGCTGCTAGACTGCATCGTCTTCCTTCTCACTCCCCTCAAGAGGATTCAATGCTCAGTGAATAAGGAATGATGCAGGGTGGGAGCTTATATGCATCTCACATAGTCACAGGTCCGTGACTGATAGCTAGCCATTTTTGGCATTCACCAAATTGGTCAGCTGTCAGTATTGACCAGAAAATATACATGACCTTTTTTGCCTGTTTTAAGATCCCTAGAGTGAGCTTCCATGGGCCCAAACATGTGCTATTCCTTCCCAGTTACAGTCACCCATTGTCCCGTAAATAGAGCTCACAAATGGGGAGACTACTATAGTGAGGGTGAGCAAGGTCAACTGCAGCGTACAGACCAGCTGTACAAGGTGTACGGTCAATGTACAGGCTAATGAGGGTCAGATTGGAGATGAATCATGTCTATTGGTGATCCTTAAGAACACCATCTCGCTTTCAAGTTTGACATCTTGCCCAACGTCATCTTGTTGTCTTCTTTGGATTTAGCCTGAAGTTCCTTTGCTCCTGAAATGTCATCTAAAATTATCTGCTCATATCATATTTATGGCTCTTCCAGATGAAGGTACTTCTTGTAAGAAAAACTTGTTGAGTACCCTCTTGCTGAGTCTACCTACTGGGATACATGTAAATCATACTTAATGACTGATGGCAACAATGTTCTGCACAATCATAACCACCATTGTGGTAGCAAGAAGAATGATGAGGCTACTTTTTCTTGGCCTCTCATGGCAAGAGTGAGATACTTGTGCGACATTGTTGGTCATTCTGCAAGCTGGTAAAACTGTCACCAAAGCATCAGAGCCATAACTCAACTATTGGTCCCTTTTGGTGTTGTCCTAATGATCTTGAGGTCCCTACTTACATGTGGCAATCCCTATCTGCATCATACAATGAAACGGTTAGGGCCTTCCAATCTGCAAGGCCTTATGACGACCATGTCCAGGTGCTCCAACCACAACATCAGCCACCCTCACTAAAGATACTGATACCATGCACATTTCATAGATGTATCTCTATGTCTGGGAACTCATGAACTGCTCTATGGAATGGTGTGTCACAAGGGACAATATGGGCAAGTCATGAAAGCAATTCCACCTCGCCCTGGCTGCAAAATCCTCCAAATCAAGTTTTTGGAGTTCTTGAGAGCATTATTTTTTTGTAGTTCGAGTCTTGAAGTACTCTTATTTTTGTAATTCATTGAAATGCCATTTAAACAGGGTGTTGAGAATGTAAAATATGAAAACTAGTATTGTACATGCCCTCAAGTGTAAAAGTTGGATGTAAACTACCTAATAGGGTTGCAAAGTTGGGTTAGCATTGTATTCCTCTTTTGACCAATAGAAGAGTATTGTGTGTATTTTAGAGGGATCTTGATGTGGAGACGTTTTGACCTCTCCCACCTTCCATACTACCTATATATGCTGCCTTGCATTGTCTTCAACAGAGGTAGCATACCAAGCAACAACAAACACAGACGGCTTCTCAAAGCTGTTTGGTATTCAAAGCTTCTAGAAGAATTTAAATTGCTCTCAAGGGATCCAACTCCCATCTACTTGATCTTACAAGTGCCTGCAAACCATATTGAAGTCCATCATCACTTCATCCAAGAAAACCTACTATGCAAAGAAGTTGAACTGTCATAGTATCCAGCTAATGAGCGAATTGCAAACATTTCTTGTCTAACTACACTTTTGCTGCTTGTGCTTCTTACAATTGATTATTTTCATAGAAGCCCTTCAAGACTGTAACCGTGAACCTTAAGAGGAGAATTTCGATCAAGTTAGCACATATAGACTATTCTTGCTATACTTCGCATTGCAACATGGATGCAACCCAAACACCTGCAAAGTCAAGCAAAACACCATCAGCACACCAAATCAGAAGATGAGTTCGAGCAAAAAGACTCCTTCCAAAAAGTCACATGCTTTGAGGCACCTACATCCAAGTGCCAGAACTCTTGGCAGTGGCATGAACAAAAAATGAGGCATATCTGTTGCAGCAAGGACTGTGCCATTGCCGAAGGAGGCATCTCTCACCAAAGACAATATATATCTAGATGAATCCAGGAACATGCCCAAACTCATCGCCTAAGAACACAATATAGTGCAGTTTCAATCTCATGATAGTCACTCATAAGGTTGAAAACCATAAACTCCATCACGCATAGCAAGGACTAGCTACTATGACATCCCCACTGACCTCATCAGCACCCAACAGTGGGTGTAGACCATAGTATAAACATATGCTCTCACACATACAAATCCACACACCCACACATACTTGAGCATCCATTTACACAAAGTCTTCGTACTGAGTTTTTGTCGGCATTCCGGAGGTGAAGGGCAAACTCAGCCATGACATAGGCTAGCACCAAAGGAGAAGGCTAATCAAGAAGTAGTCCAAAATGAGGCATCTCTCACCAAAGACAAAACCATCTCTATCAGGGCCTCTTTAAACCTTCCTAAGAAAGATTAATATTCCCACAAAGGTTCCTCTTTCCTCTGGTCAGTCAACTAGTCAGCCATCTCGGCCAGCTTAGAAATGATAGCTAATACAGTAAATGCACCATTGAATGATAGCTGGAAAAGAGTTTCATGAAATTTACGATAGAGAATCTGTATGTCTCTTAATACGGTACGTGTGTATCATTGTTTAAAATTGTGATCCCACAAATGCAAACATTCCCACATACATGCAAGCAGGCATGACTATGCCTGAATTCAAAAGTATATATCTCAAAATCAAACTGCATTTCACGTTTTCCACCCAACTGGAAACAGAATGTAAGGCATATCGTTGCCTTGGTTACCTGCCATATTTATAGGAGTAGCCGGTTGATGGTGACAGTCCAGTCAAAATAGCAGTATGAATGAAGCCAGGGTCATGCCAACCAAAATCTGATGCTGGAGAGGGTATGCCATCTGCAAAGTACATAACTCTCAAAAACATATATTGTTCTGGTTCTCACCAAAAAAGGTTCCTGCTTTTGAAATTATTTTTGCACACATATCTTTGCATCAAAATTTCCAAGAACACTTCCACTCTTAACTACTCAAAATTGAAGATCACAGATTCACTAAAAATGATAAGATTTTTCTAGCTCTAATAAAAATTCCATTCTTGAAACAATTTCACACGTTTTTCTTTTTTTTTTAATGAAAAGATTTCTTTTCGCAAGAGCATATGCTCATGGCAAGAGTACGTCATGCATAGCATGAAAATACCCTAAGGGGGTCAAAAACATGCTCCTCAAGAAGAGCAAGTAAAGCTCCTTGGGTGAGGCTGATAATGCCACCTCAAACCTGTGGTGAGCTTCAAGGAAAACGGGAGCCTCTCCACTCCCTAAGCCAAATAGTCCTCTTGGAAGAGGCCGCCCAGGAAGGCCCCTGCATGCTCAATGTATGTCCAAATATTGAGCAAATTGTGAGAGGGGTGGACCTAAGAGCCATCAAGTGCCTATGTGCATCTGGATCTCCATATATGCCATGCTGAAATGCTTGCTAAAATCTCCCAAAAAGTATCCATCAAGTCTTGTGCAGATCTATAAGAAGAAGGGAAACATCATCCAAAGAGCAAGACTCAACTAAATGTCATCAAATCCAAAGAGTCCAAGAGGAGCTATGTATCTCATAAAAGATCTAAGGCCCCAAAAGAAAAAGCCAAGCAACTGATCCCCATGTCATAACGAAGGGGGTGGAAACAAAAGTACTCAAAAGTCTCGCAATTCCCTTCCAAATTAACTATGCCTGCCAATGATTCCATTAATAGTGCTAAATGGAGTCGTCAATAAAAAAGGCAGCAACCACAAAGTAGGGGCTGATCCAACCATGGCCCTGCACATGTTCAATACAATCCCTCCATGAAACAAAATCCAAATTGTAATTTTTCTATTTCTAAGGGACTTCTAGAGCCTTCTCCAAAAAGATTTGTGCAAGATTGTCGAAATATGGAAACTCTCCAAAATGAAGAGCTCCAGTGGGCTTCCAGCTTCTAAGAATAAGCTGAAACCTCTTGGCATTGTTAACCATATAGAGGAAGAAAGGGAGGCTCTTCTCATGGTTCCCTGCATCAATCCACTCCCACTCCCTAGGGTTCCAATGCAAACACTTTATGGGGACACCTCCATAAGCCAAATCCTCCATGAACCCAAGAGAATGTCCTCTGGGCTTGGGCCTAGTTACCAACTTGAAGTCCAAAAACACTTGACCGACAACTCTGACATGCTCAAAAACAATATCCACACAAATATGCTTGTCCCTGGATTTGGATAACTTGCCCCTAGGGTGAACATTGAAAACCAAGGCACCCCATCTTAACCTTGTCAAAGCGCTATGACCTAAAGCGAGATACCTAACCTTGTAAAAGCCCCAAGCCATCTAGAGCAATGGTAAGGCCTGCCATCTGTGAGAAACCAGTCCAAGGGTAAGGCCACATCAAGCTACTCAATTCTTATTTGACTTCTTTGAGGTGACTTACAAGGTGAAGCTTGTGATCATTCAGAAGGTTTTTTAAATCTTTCTAAGAGTCCACAGAGGAAGTGAGTCCTCTCTCCCATCTGGACCACTGCATGTAACCAAGAGGCTTGTCATGATCATCAAGTATCACTTCATGCCCCCTTTAATTTTTCCATGCATTCTCATTAAATCATGAGGACCAAAAGTGGGCTGCCACATTACCGATGATAGGCAATACATATGGGTGGTGTCCTCATGATAAACCTCTACTTTGGTGTACTTCTCAGTACCTTTAAGCGATAATACTTGCACAACATATGCTTGTTTTATCGAGGTTTATTTTGGGCTATAGCTTCCGTCTATTGATTTCTAGGGCAATGCCAAGTTAAATGATCTTTGCCTAAATATTTAGAGCAAAAGTTTTCTTGTGTAGGCTTTTCATAATCCTCTATTTTCAAAAGAGGATATCTTTGTGTTTAGAGTTCCTTGGACTGTGCTTGAGAAAACCCCTTCAAAAGAAATATTCCTAAGTTGATGAAAATCTTGTCATTTTCACAAGAACGTATTTATAACATCCTTGTTCCTTTCTTTTTCTTCCCTGTTATAAATTGGTGGCTTTAGGTCCTTTAAATATTTGAGGTTTCTCTAAGATGAGAGGTAGACATCTCAAATTGACATGGAAGCGTTGGTGATTTTATAACACAATTTACCAATTGAGAATCAGATAACTTAGAAATGGCTCCAATTAGAGTTTTTAATGAGTCATTTATAGACTCCAATTGAGCTTTGATATTAATGGTTCGGTTTTCTAATTTTGTGAATCTCAAGGAATTCCATAATTACTGAAGTCTACCTCCTCCAAACTACAGACTCCTCGTGTGTATCCTCTACAACAATGGCCGTTCCATTCCTTACCCTTTCCTTACTTTCAGTCTTTCTCTTTGGACTCATTATTAAATGAGATTTTTTCAAAAACCATAAAACTTATCAAAGAAAGAACGATGTGACGTCTACTTCCCTATTATTTGTTCAAGGTCTTGGAATTTGTCTTTGAAGTTGACTCACTGCCTTAAACCTTGTAGAAGCCTGCAAGTGGTCTTTGCCAGCCTGCAGGTGGTTTTGGAGCAAAAAGACGTTTTTTGATGATTGCCATGTTCTTTTCAACAATTGATAGTCTAGAATGACTAACAGAGGCAACCATTGCACTTTGGGAGTTCGAAAATCCCTTCATTCTTGAATTTGAGATCATTTCATTGGATTTCTGACTCACTGTTTGTGCTTCAACGTTTTTCTACCAGTGTGTTGAAACTCAAGTTTGAAGCAATCATTCACAAATTTGTAACTTCTGGTGGACTCAAAAGGTCCTAAAACTTCTATGTTGCTCATTATTTGCACTCTAGTGGTGTTTGCAAACATATATGTTTGCTAAAACGTTTTTTGGTTCGTGTGTTGGACCTGGTGATTAGGACCATGGTTTCCAAAACCGTCTATTCCATTGCATTTCGGAGATCCCCTTGAAGTTGACATGGCTAATTAATTGAAAAGGTTGGAGCACCTTGGAACCTTGAAGATAAATGTGAGAGGGAGCAGCTAAAAGAACAGATGATGTGGTGTTTTTCTAAGGCTACAATAGCTTTGTGTGACATGGCTTTTCTTCTTCGCCTTTGTTCTATTATTTCCCTGTGCAGGTCTTGCGACTTCCATTGCACCTTTTCACCAGCTTCCACTATGTTTCATCCAACGATGCTTCCCAAGCTAAAGGATTGCTTTTATATGCTTCTTTGTTCCTTCTACCAATTGTGTGTCCAGCTCTCACAGAGATTCAAACGCATGTTGGGATTAAGAACTCAGCCATGCTGATCGATAGGTTGGTGTGATACCAAGTTTTCTTGATTTGGGGAGCCAGCTGATCAGCAACATTTCAACATTTGCGAAGATGCTTCTTCTAACATTTCGCAACCACAATTGGCTTTCTTTGTTTGGTTGAGACGCAGATGTAAAACAAAAGCAGCAAAGTTGGAGAAGCGCTGACTACAAGGTGATGCGTCGTTTCTACAGATGATTTTACTTTGAACTTCTCTCCGCAGTTCAGCTACTGCCACTGCTGCACTGATTCAATGCAATACTCCTTTCCGCTGCTGTTCTTTTTCTCAAATTATATTGCTCTAGCTGCAACTGCAATGCACTTCTCAATCTGGTCTCTCTCTTTACGATTCATGAGATTTCCAAGACTGGAATCCATCATTCAAGTCTCCTGGCTGTGATAGCAATGTGATGTAGCTCATATGATGGGCTCAACTTTAGTTACCAACCCAGCCTTGAATTCTAGACATGAGCTCAAGCTGCTGTGTGTCCTCTCGTGAGGTCTCTCTCTTTTTTCTGACCTCTCGTGATTTGGTGAGTGACCTTGAAGCTTCAACTTTACCTCTGGCTTTCCTTCCCTTATGTGCCAATACCTGCTCTAGAACTACGATCTCATTAAGTCCCTCAACTTCTGGCTACACACAGAAGGCATAAGTTTTGGCACATCTCCTTAGAGAGGTTTGAGAAGATTCACATTTCAAGCATTATGAATCCTCCAAAGATTTAGTAGCTTCAAGCAATTAGTCACATCACTGATCTACTAACATACGATGTAAATCCCTACAAAAGCATCCATCTCTTGTCACAAAGATGGCCAAAGAAAGTCTCAATAGCTTTCAATAAAGCATCACTAAATCGATGCCCTGTACACTAGGCCTAAACTGCTTGTAACACCAGAGACGAGCATGCATCTGAAAGAATCCATCTGTGAGAGTATAATGCAAATGATGCTGTCCATCAGACAACTGATCCTAGAACCTTGCATGATTTCCACATCTCCTTCAGCAACCATACTTTTCCGCACAACCTATACACTTTTCCTCTCCCTGTGAGGCCCATTACCACACTCACCGCACCAAAAATGACATTTTTTTCCTGTTCAGCACAGGATTATGTTTTCGGTCCATTGGAAGCAAGCAGGGGGTGAAGGAAGGAGGGACGAACACCAGAACTGCACACCATCCTCCATTTCATTCCTGCAAAACCGTTTTTGTACAATCCTCCCCCAAATTCCTCCAGCATCCCATCTTTTTCAGGTCCATTCTCCCCCAGATCTCTCTTGAACTTTTTTCCTCCCTTATCTACTAGACACGTGTTTATCTTTTTACAACCCCCCCTAAAAAAAAGGAATACGATCGTATTCTCCATTTCGTTCCCCCAAAACCAACTCTGTACAATCCTCCTCCCCAATTCCTCTAGCGTCTCATCCTTCACGTCCATTCTCCACCGGATCTCTCTAGAGGTTTTTTCACTAGAAACTTGTTTGTTTACTTACGCCACAACTTAGCTTTCTACAACCTAACTACTTACACCCCCCCCATGGTAACAAATCACTCACCAACATGATTAATTACACGACTCTCCTTTGACACCTCAGATCTTCAGGATTTTCGTTGCATCCTGAAGCTCGTGGTGTTCCCTATCTTCCTATCCATAGCAAAGTGGGGATACAACTCGACACAATAGAGCACCCATTTGCATAAGTTAAAAATCCCTGTAATGAGGAGAGCACACGGACATGAAGCCTGCATAGGATGGAGGGCTCAGGACAGACTGAGGCCCCTCCCTATCTGTAAATACGAACCCTATGGTGCCTAGCCCAGCATTTGCCAAAAGCCACTGAAGCTCAATGAAGGGGCACACAGCTAGAAGAGTGCTAGGCAGTGTTAGGAGCAGAAAAGGAGTCCTCCAATGAGCATCCACAGTCAGCAGGTGACAAGATCTCTGTTCGAGCATTAACTTGTCAGATTCTGGCATATGTTAGTCCTACTATGGTACAAGATTAGATTCTCCAGCACTTCATACCTCTATGGCCACCCATACCAGCCATGAACCAGCCTCTTTCTTGAGGTATAGGCAAGTTGCATGCAGCCTCTACAGTGAGATGTACCCTTAAACACTTGATGATAGCCAAGGCCTGAAGAGATAAAGTAGTAGTTAGCACAACACAAGTCTTCCATTGTCTACTGCTCTATGTTGTGTGATGACTTCATGACATTATGCATGTACATGGGATCTCTATCTCATTGTAGTCAGAAGCTAAGCTTAGCCTCCGCACTCAGTAGATAGCACAAAAGGTTTAAGGTAAGTGAGAGACAGACGTAGTTCTCATGCCTCGTTACATTGGCATCAAAAGGTCAAAACTTCCCTTAATAGGGATTAAGTAGAAGTGGGGGTTGGGAATGGAAACACGACGCACCAAATGTATTCTACTACAGGTAGCCTCTCCATGACTCCACTCCTTTCTTCAGCCTCAATGAGAGATCTACAACATCCAATAGGACAACGATAATATATGGTGACAACATGCTCCAACAGGTCTACCATGAGCACCAAACCGCTAGAGAATTGTCAAGATCAAAAGGTCTTCCATGCACTTACCAATTTAAGCTGGCACTTGGCGGCTATGTGGGACAAACCATTACAATGCAAATCATGAGGTAGCCACATATGATCAAGAGTCGACCAAGCAGAGTACTCAAGCAGTACAATGCATTTGGTCATGCTAAGCAACCCGTTAGTACTTGTGCAGTAGCCCCATATGTCAAGCTCTACCTTAGTGGGATAGCTGGTCTCTCCAGGACCCACCAAAGGCTCTATCTTGTTAAGAATGGCAGGATTTGATGGATGCCAAGTTAGCAGAATATTGTGGTATCAACCACAGACAATTAGTCAGCTTTCTGTTATTCAGCCATCTGTCAGAGATTATATTGCAAGTTCCAAAAGCCTTCACATCTTGTTTTAATGTTATTCAGCCATCTGTCAGAGATTATATTGCAAGTTCCAAAAGCCTTCACATCTTGTTTTAATGTCAACACGGGAATCACTCGGCCTAAGGCCATTTGTCAAGCAAAGGGCAGCCACAAGAGCTGCCAAACATCCAGGAGGCAAGATCTTGAACAGTAACAAGTAGATTAGGAACAGCAAGTACATGGAACAGCCCGGGAGGCTACCACATCAGCAAAGACGCATGGGCAGCCAAGCAGGCCACCACATCAGCCCAGATTCAACAGGCTGCCATGCAGGGAACACACACAATTTTGAAGTATCCCTCACAGCCCAATTCCATTTTTGTTTTTGGACTTGCGCAACTCCTTTTTGGCTCGCACCTGTTTTGAGGATCGTTTTTGTCATTGTTGCTCATTCTAGGCTTAGCCTACCAATTCCCAACCCTGGAATCCACTCTTATCTATATACCTCTTTGAAACAGTTGAAATAGCATTTTGGAGCTGAAATTCATATTCCAGCAGATTGAATTGTTATTGCATGAGGTGCAGAAGGCCTCAGATTACTTCAATGCCTCCAGTGCGAATGAGCAAGCTTTTGGAGCCAAGGCATGCAAATTTCAAGAATACAACAACAAGAGCGGAGGATCATATGCATATAAAACCCTCATAATGCAAAGGATGGGAAGAAATCAGATTCAATAAAGAATACATGCAATTACTAAAAGCAGTTCGGTCATTCCAGTGCAAAAAATGTCCGGAGAAGAATTGCAAATGAGAAGAAAAGGAAGGCCAATACTTTTGTTGCAAACATCACAAATAAACAAATTCAGGGTGACTAAGACTATCTTCTAAGTGTTGGGAGTTACATCTATCACTATTGATATTGAACTTTTGCTTCTACTTTCAAAGGGACAACATGTGCATGCTCATTATGTGCAGGGTGACTAAGACTATCTTCTAAGTGTTGGGAGTTGACATCTATCACTATTGATATTGAACTTTTGCTTCTACTTTCAAAGGGACAACATGTGCCGCTTGTGAGTATGATGCATCTTTGCTCCGAAAGGGGTTTAAATTCTTAGTACTTTGGAGGCAGTGATTCAAGGCACTAACATGTTTGTGGAAGAAAACTTACTTATATTAGTGATACTCCTCGTTACATAATGGGAGTTGGGATAGGAAAATTTGATGTGTACTTGATGCTTGGATTCTTCTTGAAATCAGGAAAGAGACTGATTCTATAATACTATTTAATATAACCTAGTAGGGTTTGAAGATAGCAATTTAGACCTTACAAGAGGATTTGCCACAGTCACACACTGAAAAGCTTGATGCTAAGGCTATATTTCAGCATGCTTTGGCTGTGTAAAATACATCATAGAGTGCATTTTAGCATGCTAGAATTGGGTATGTCATATGTGAGCGAGTGGGTGAGTGGGTGAGTGTGTGTGTGTGTGTGTGTGTGTGTATTTGCCTGGCTGCCCTTTTGTCTCCCGCTTGCTTCTTGACAGGAAGCATGTTCTTTCTCATCTAGAATGGAATGGACGGCAATCTTTGCTTGGGAATTCTTTGAGAGCTGAAAGCATTCACTGGTCGAAAGTCTTTCAGCCTCCCTTGGCTTTATAGCAACCTCAACGTTCCTACTTTGTCTTGTTTAAAGGCATCACCTCGGTTGCTGATGTTATAGATGATGCTTGTACTGTGCTCCCCTTTTCTCTAGGGGCCACTACATATGGATTGGGCTCTCATTATCGTCCTTTGTGGCGACAAATTACTTCTATGCTTTCGCCTTTTGTTCCGATTCCTCCTTTGGAACTCCAGGACCGGCTGGAAGATTGGACTTTGACTTCTCCAGGGTCCTCTTCTCGTCCTTTGAGGCTATCTCAGATTACTGTACCTGGATTGCATAAAATTCTTTTGCCTCAACCTTGGGTTTCAGAGAGAGGTGATTCTGTTTATCGAATGCATCGCCCAGCCAAGTGGTGGAGGAAAAGATTACAGCAACTTTGGGCCTATAAAGTACTTCGGCAACAGGTTTTCTTTTGGCGAGTTCTTTTGGGAGTGTTTCCATCTGGACAGCTATTAGCTCATCGACACATTGCTCCTGCACTTTGCCACAGATGTTCTTCTTCTTCGGAGACTGTGTCTCACTTGTTTTGGCATTGTCAGTGCTCTCGTGAGTTTTTTTATCTGCTTCGACAGCGCCTGCGAGCGAGATTCCCATCTGTCCCGTTTGGGAAGTTCTTCTGGCTATTTGGGTTTCATCCATCCAGACCGAAGTTTCATCTTTTCTTCGTTTGGGTTCGCTACTGTGCATGACACGTCCCCAACACTCCTGAAACCTCTGATCTGCAAGCAAACACAAGAACACACCAACGTGAGGAAACTAAGCAAGCTCCTCACCACCCAACCATGACATCTACGAGATGTGATCCCGAATCAACAGATGTCCCCTCCGAGCCACGAGCTGAGCTACTGGCACGAACTCCCAACCAGATCCTAACCAACCTGGTGTCCCATACCACTAGGTGACGCTATGAAGCCTGGGATCTGCTATTGGGCCTTGGACTACGCTATGATGCAGGCGCGCGTCCGCGACTCAATCCAGGATCAGACCTAGCACCTGGGAACGAAACTTGCTCCCATCGGCTCTCTGAGAACTGAACCTTTGGGCCCCTTATATAGACTCGGGCCCTAAGTGCCAAAAATAGTGAAGACCTCTAACTGGTTTGTACCCTTGCCACTCAACCTGAGAATCAAGCTTGTCTAGCTCTAAGCCTCCCCAGGCTACCTAAGCTAGTCTTGTGTACCCAGTACACGTCGGCGGATACCAATCCGTGCACATGACATACTTCCCCTCCTCTAAGAACTCACTCCTGAGTTCGCTAAAAAACCCGGGAATGTCTTGTGGAGGTTCTCTAATGTCTCCCATGTTGCATCCTCCTCAACTTGATCAACTTCTCAAAAACAAGTGTCGAAAAGTTACTTGTAAACTTCGAGTCCCCGTCACTGACTATGTCAGAGGGCAAACCATACAGCTTAAACAAGTGGTCCACAAACTCGTGAGCTAGCTGAACAGCTGAAATAGTTATTCTAGTAGGTAAGAATCGAGCCATTTTTGTCAAACGGTTGACTATGACCCAAATGGAGTCATGACCCTTGCGCGTTCGAGGCAAACTAGTAATAAAATCCATGGAAATACTTTCCCATTTATCACCTAGAATTTGTAATGGCTGTAATAAACCCGCACTTCTAAGGCGTTCTGCCTTAGTAACCTGACAAACCCGGCAACCTACCACATAGTTTTCAATAAATGCACGCATTTTAGGCCAATAAAAGGTATGCTTCACAAGAGACAGAGTCCGATGTATACCCGGATGTCCAGCACTAGGAGCATCATGACACTCCCCGAGAATCTTGGATCGAGTTCCAGAACATCTGGCATACAAATCTTTCCATTCCGGAATAGCAAGCCGTTCCTAATCATCCACTGACCTCCCGCCGCCTGTACCGTAGGGGGCACAATCCCTGAGTCTTGGTCAACCATGGAGCTCCCATCCTGGACTTTCTGCCAATAAGAACTGAAATGACTATCAGTTGCGCAAAGCCCTCTCAAGGATTGAAATAGGTCTGAGGATATTTCCGTAAACGACATAGCATTTACAAACTTGACTCGACTTAAGGCATCCGCCACACTATTCAACGAACCCTTGCGATAACGTATTTCAAAATCAAAATCTTGCATTAATTCTGCCCATCTAGCCTTGCGTCCCCTCAATTCAGAGCCATCACACACATACTTGATTGACTCATGATCGGTCAATACAAGAAACTTCGAACCATACAAGTAGTGTCTCCAAACCTTCAGTGCATACACGACTGCATAGAGTTCTTTTTCTAGTGTGATGTATCCATTTAAATATATGTTTATATATACAAAAGGCCTCATAGGCTATCTTTCTTCTTGGCTAGTTCGAAATGCGGTTCTATCTATGTGTTTAGCATAGATACGGATTTGGTGATAACCCATACGCAAATCAATCTTGGTGAAATACTTCACTCTGGCGAAACGGTCTATTAGATCGTCGGAACAAGGTAGAGGGTATCGATTCTTAATTGTCACTTTATTCAATCGTTTATAATCTATACACATTCTCCATGAAGTATCTTCCTTCTTTCTTAAGAGGACAGGTGCCTACGATATCGTAATCTTCTTCCTTCTACAGAAACTCTTTCCTGAAGACCCCTTCGAATTCTATCCATGTTGCAAGCTTGGGTTGGAGTTCCTTCCACCACAATAAAGCCTTTCCTAATATAAACCCGGCTGCAAGCTGTATTTTCTTGTCATCTGGATAAGGGTGAAACTGAAAGTGTACTTGTCACTTGTGCAACCAAGTGTCAACAACCTCCTTGATACAAGACTTTTGGTCTCCGGGAAAAGGATCTGGAGTGATGTTCGGACCTAACATTGAAGCCATGCATCCACATGCGTGGGCGCCTGAAAAATCCTACTTTCTCTCTGTTTGGCTTTTTTAGGCGTTCTCTGTAGCAATCTTTCTTTGATTGCTTGCAGACCCGCTGTATAGATCATGAGGTCTTTTTGGCATATACTGAAATTTTTAGTTGATGTAATTATAGCACCTTATTTTGAGATTGCTACTCATATAATATAATCAATCAAAGATTTCACCCAAAAAAAAGTGTGTGTAGAGAGAGAGAGAGAGAGAGAGAGAGAGAGAGAGAGATCCAGGAACATGCCCAAACTCATCATGCCATTTATTGGATTTTGGCTTTCTTGCTCAATCAGAAATGGTTTGAGGGAATGTCAAAGATAGAGTAAGCCTATTGCTATATAAGGGGGTGTGTCCAGAAAAGCTGCATTGGTTGTGTTTCCAAAGGATGGCTCTGTACAACCATTTAACAGTTGCAGCGAACGTGGTAGCATATGGTCAATATAGTACGAGAATCAATCATGCTCATTTAGGACAATCACATAGCTCCTGTTTGACCTAAACCAACTCAGTGATATATTGCATGATTTTCCAACCACCGGGTTGGTTAGGACAATCACATAAGTCCAAGCCATCTTGGTTTGGAAATTGATTGGTATCTGACACGAACCAGCTTGCAAGTTTTCAGGCATATTGTATGGATAAAAAGATTAGTGCATTCAGTACGCCTCCTTTGTTTTTTTTTTAAATTTTCCTAACAAAATGGGGAGGAGAGGGAACATAAACTCTAGAGGAGTCAAGGCATTATACTAGCAACTACAATCTACAATCTACCATATCATACAAAGATGGATAGTGGTCATTGGAGTCTCATAGGTACCACAATTGAAACTTCAAAGCTAAAATTCTATCCTGTAAAAGCCACATTATGACTGATGATTATGATTCATAACACATGCACACATTGAGATAAGAAAGTTCAACATTTAAACTAGTCTCAAACTTTTATATCATCATCCATGGCAATGTAGTTAGCTTTAAACATCGAAAACTGAAGATTGAAGACTAAGATGGGATGTACCATATAGAATAATATTAAAGAAGAAAATGTTAAAGCATTCAAAGACTTGGTGTTAAGTTTTAACGACGAGCTTTTTACAAAACTATGTTGACTTCTTTCAGTTAAATGTATGGTCAATACCATTCAGCTCTAGCTGTTACCATGGAGCCCCGATCTACAGCACGGTGATGTGAGTGGACATATGAATACTCCTTACTATGGAGGAACTAAATACTTTGTTGATTTCAGTGATTATCTTTCTTGTTTCACCATGGTGTTGATGAAGTAAAATTTTGAAGTCTTCTCATATTTTCTTGAGTTCAATGGTTGGCCGAAAACCAAATGAGCTACAAACTCAAGACACTAAAGAGTGACAAGGGGAAGGCTATATGTTAGATATCTTCAATCTAAATTTGAAAAAGGATGAGATTAGGCATCATACATCAAAAAACAGTCTGAGCTACAAACTTAAGACCCTAAGAGATGACAAGGGACGGGGGGGGAGACTATATGTTAGATAGCTTCAAGCTAAATTGATCATATCCAAGAACTTAGAGCTTGTTTGCAATTTTATTCACCCTATATAGCTTCTCAAAGACTGACTTTTATGCAAAGAGGGTTCCTAGAGAGACACAAAGACTTCTAAAGGTCAAACCTTCCTCGAGGACACATCACGATACCTTCCAGACATAGCGCATGAATCCAAAACCCTCCCCTCACACGTAGACCTAGCAATGTCTTGTGCCAAAGTCTCCCTCATCAATCTCCAAGCCCAATATGAGGCCGTCAACGTATGACAGTGACCAAATGGGAGATGGGAGAGGGATTGGTAAGAGTGGCCAAGTCCATATCGCCCACTTGCATCTCTACTCTTGCCTATTGAACTTGAGTCAGCTAAACATGGAGACTAACTACAAGGAATGATTCACCCCTTATCTATAATGCTTGGAGCTTTCTTGACACACCAAAAGTGCCGATCAAAAATCTCATACAACAAACGAGCAAAACTGGGATGCCATTAAATGCTCTCCTTGAGGATTCTATAAGCAAAGCACATACAGGTGGCATAAAGCTGCCTTAGAGAAAAACATAGCCAAAAGCATTATCTCCTTTCCATTAATGGGATGCCTAAACATAGAGGAACGAGAGGCCAAACCCTTCGGTGTGTATCAGATTATTAATATCCTGGTAACAAAGTTGAGACTAGGATTTTTAAGTCTAATATTACTAAAAAACTCAAACTGTGTACTAGAAGATTGTTATGGAAGAAGGCTTATGGTGGACCTACCATGGCAAAAGAAAAAGGAACTGTGTCCTTCTCCTCCCCCAAGGCAAATCACCCTTGATTAGTCATTGGGTTTCACTACAACAACCATCAGGGAGGTGTACCCTATTGGAGCTAGCCAAATCAGTGAGAAGTTGGGAAATGTGTGGGCCAGGCATTGGCTTCTCCATGGCTTGCCTAGGACATGCAAAGCCGCAGGCTTCTAAAGAAAGATTCCCAAATCATTGCCTAGGACATGGATTGGCAGAGATCCCTCATATCGCTCCTCCACTCCTTCCCCAAAGTCTCGATGAGGATTTATATATTTGTCATATGATTGATCCGAGACTATATAGTCTAACGCGTTTTCAACTGTCGCGAATCATTGTCCAACCAACTTTTCACTAAGTCCGAGCCATTTACAAGTGTTGTTTGCTAGGATAGTTCGCAACAGTCGTTCACGGAGGTGTAGAAATTCGGACTCGTGATGCTAGATTTAGCCTTTCTAATCGTTCCAAGCTCTGAAAGAAATCAGGGATAAAGTCGTGACAAGTCAGTTCCCACGACCGAACGTGTAAGACCAAACTCACGAGCCCTGACGCATTGTTCAAACCTTTGGCCTGTTTCGTTGTTCTAGATTAACCTTAGCTTTTTCTTTTCTTTTCTTTCGTTCAAAATTCCACCTTAGGCTTTGTAACTCGAAAAGTCGTTTTCCTACTTCAGGAACAAGATAATTTGGATGCAAGAGAGAGCTTACGGCACATGTCGCTCTGCTTGAAGGTTGTTACAGTTGATGCGACGGATTGGCTCGTGGCATATTGCACAGATTGAGGCTGAGAGTCTCCACTGACCCATGTGAGTCTCATCTGTATGCACTTACACAATTAGCTGTGACAAGAAAAGAAACAACACAGCAATGAGACGAATCTTTATGTCGTGGTACGCCATGACTGTAGCGAGCACGTAAAGGACAGCAATTTGGAACGCCTATGCTTTAATATCCAGTGTCCACACGTCCAATGGAATTGGGCAAACTAGAATCAAGAAGAATAGATCGTCGACGGTTTCCTTAAGATATTAAATATCTCTCAAGAAAAAAGGGTTGATTCTTACTGATGTTCCGGTCGAATCAACGCTAGAAAGATGGCCATAAAGTGGCTGCTCCGGCGTGGCAAAGCTGACGGCATCTGTTTGAAGCAAAACGCACGGAGCATCAAAGCCTCCTGTGAAAAATACAAATTTGACGTCCGTCCGTATGTTGATGAGATCGAACGTGAGGGAACCGCTGCATGTCTTCACCATACAAACGGGTCCAACAGACTTGGCACATTCCTCGTTTGAGCATGGGATGTAGGAGGGATCTTGACTGAGATATTGAAACTGCAATAACAAATTTACAATTGGAGAGACAAACAAATGTATAACAAAAATGTAAGGAGCAGATCGAAAACTAAAGCGAATTACGTTGATGGGTGTTCAAACCTTGATGGGATACTGGCAGAGGAGAGGAAGTGAAGTGAGGTCGCCTGTTTCGACATAGAGAGCCTCGTTTTGTAGGCAATCAGAAATGCTGCAAGGCAATGAAAGGAGGGTAATCAGAGAGCCTCGAGTGGCAAAGAAGCTCAGCACTAATCCATACATGAGAGAGAGAGAGAGAGTGTGTGCGCTTTTGTTTTTTAAGCCTCACACATCTCATGAAGAACTCTTACCCCCACCTTTTGAGCTCCGTGGAGAAGATACCACCACCCTAACCAGAGAGTGGAGAAGATATTAGGATCCTAATGGATCCACACACATACACACACTTCTAACAATGTATACGAGTACTGAACCCGTGCTTTGCACGGGCAAAGATGCATGCATCTGAAGGTGGATCTTTGATTCTTAAATTTTGGTTAGGTCTTAACCCATGGCTCTGAGACCTTCCTTCAAGGTCACTGGTCGGCTTAGATGAAATCTCAACCGTCCATTGGCAGGACCCTAAAACCCAAAATCTAGTTACCCTAAACTCAAGCCAAACCTGACTGGAAAATGATGAATTTTGCCTCCCAGTCCACCTTGACGGCCGGGAAGGGCCACTTGTCGCCCTTTCCCAGCTTCCTCCCTAGAAAGGACTCCAAGTGGCCCTTCCTACTCCATCTCGTCCTTTCATTCCATTAACCTTCCATCTCCTCCTTCGTCTAGAAGATGACCTTCCATCTCCTCCATTCCATTGACCTTCTATCTCCTCCTTGCTCCTAAAGCTGCCTCTTGTCTTTCCACCTCCTCCCCAAAGCCTCCCTCTTGTCTTTCCACCTCCTCCCCCTCCAAGCCTCCATCCAAGAGCTCCTTCTTTGTGACACGTGGCAGGCTCTTCTCCCCCAAACTGCCACTTGTCCTCTCCTCTTTTTTTTTCGTGTCCGTGGTTAATACGTTAAAGATATTGCGCCAAGAGATTTGATTATTGTTAATTGACTTTGCAAAACAAAGTGGAGGACTTATAACAAGAAAGCATGTGTGCTTCAAACACTCCCTTCCCAATTCTCCGCTAGATGGAGAGGCAAGAGCTATGAGCTAGCAGAGTGAAGACGAAGAACGAAGCAAGGATGAAAGGCAACAGCTCTGAGCTAGCATAGGGGGAGGGAGCGACGTAAGGGGCGCACACACACACACACAGATCAAAATTAGTAAGTTCTTGTTGCCTTCACAATTTTAAATTTTAATAATGTGCATTAATATCAATAAACAAGACTTTGCAACAAGGTGTATAATCACCTTGTCAACAAGATTTGATGGATCCAAGACTTTGCAACAAGGTGTATGTCAACAAGATTTGATGGATCCAAGACTTTGCATCCAAGGTCGCAAACTTCGCATTCAAGATGGATATATTTTCCTCTATATGTATTTTTATAGTATTTTTATACCCAAAGGAAGCATTTTTTTAGTTTTTGTTAAGCGTCAAGGACATTGCATTTAGGACTTCTCTATGTATATGTATTTGTGTATTACATCCTATAGTATATGTTTACAAGAGTGTAACTAATTAAGCATACCAACAAATTACATATGGTATTGTCAAAACTCTAACCAAATATCCTTCCAAGAGGCTTTATGTACTAGTATGTCATGTTTACTCATTTCTTGTTCCCTCTAGGCCATGACCTTGTCATTATCACCCACCTAATCTTCCACAAGACCTTGGAAATGCTAGCATTTGCACTACAATATTCACTCTAGACAATTATAATTTAAACATGCTAAGACTCAGCCAAACACATATGATATGCATACCAAGCAATACATCTTGCCTCAAAGTAAGATCACATAAACTAACTAGAACAAAAGTTGCATATTTTTGTTCTCTTGAAATCTGGTTAGCAATACCTTACAAGCAACAATATTACAATGATTTTACAAGTTCTTGTGCTTTTGTGACTCGAGATTTTAAAAGACACACAAAACATAATATATGTCATATTTCTAAACTATCTTCAACTATTTTCTTAAATGGCAATACACATGACCATATGAGGTGACTGTTTCTCCGCTAACCACCTTTCTCCCAAATGCAATGCCTTGGCCAAAAAAAATTGTTTCAAAATGTTACTGTCACACCCTTTGATAGTGGTTATTTAGTTGACCTAATCATCAATGCAATAGAGAAAACTTCAATGAAGAGCATCACTAAATAAGTTGACTCTTTATGTTTTGTTTTGAGAGATAGCTTTGCTGTGTAAGGCACTCTTCAATCTAGAATATGAAATTTATCAACTTTTAGGCTGACATTCAAACTTTTGTTCTCTGAACTAAAAACAATTATGAGCGAAATAAGTACTAATGTAAAAGGTCGCTCTACTCTCCATGACGGTAAGTGGGATATTGAAACTCTATCGACCAACTATTAGTTTTTCTTGTGCCTTTTGAAGTCTTCACATGAAACATCATCGTGTTCAAGATCCATAAGGCAAAAAAGGTCTTTTGTCTCGTAAATCACATGAAACATCATGATGTTCAAGATTCATATAGGCAACATCCTCAACATGTAAACATGGTATCTCTCCTTTATTATTCTCTTTTTGACTCACAGTAATAGGATCTAACAATGGCTTCCAAAACTAGTGACAATTGAGGTCTTTCAAACTATGTTTAATTCATTGTTGACAATAGATATGGACAACTGTGAAGCAAGGATGTATATACATAGCATAAGCTCTTAAGGAAAGATAATAATACTCTTGCACAAGGCATGTTGATAAAGAAATTTAAGAAAAGGATAAACTAAGCAATTGATGCTAATGAAAAGGAGAAGATGATGAGAGAGAGAGAGAGAGAGAGAGAGAGAGAGAGAGAGAGAGAGAGAGGCTTTAAAATACAAGCTTAACAACTCTTGCACAAGGCATGTAGGTAAAGAAATTTAAGAAATGCATAAACTAAGTAGTCGATGCTAATGAAAAGGAGAAGATGATGAAAGGAGAGAGAGAGAGAGAGAGAGAGAGAGAGAGAGAGAGAGGGGCTTCAAAATACAAGCTTAACAACTACAAAAGGGTAGCTCCCAAAAACTAAAGAGAAAGATAAAAAGCACGTGAAAAAACTCCTAAGTAAATTCTCACATCAGTCTAAAGCTCTCCCCTAGCATGATAGTGCTAGAAAGTAAAACTAGTAAAAAAACATCCTTCAAAATTCAAAGATACAAATACCCTGTAAATTTAAATATTTCTAAATGTATGTTTTGCAATTGTATTTTGAAAAAAAGAAAGTTAGTAAAGAAAAAGGAATCTTTTCTATCTAACAAAATTTACAATCTGTGGCTTTTTAAAAGCCCCTTGAACTCAATCCGCCCATATGGCAAGGTTCCAAATCAAGCTCCACACCACTATGCTTCATTTAATTCTTAGAGTATGTGGAATGGGAGGGTTTTTGGATTCCTAAATAAGGGCTTGTCCTGATCGAATCAGATTGGTAGTAAAAAAACCAATTAAAAACCAGAGTTGTTGTTTTTTGGTTCACATGCAAGACTTTTCAATTAATTTTCAGTCAGAGTCTAGACTCTACACCTCAAAAATTTGACGTGTCAACACCAAACGCTAGTTTTTTCTAGGGTAAGTCAGAAAATTGGTCTTTTGATCAAATGTAATCGTTAGAACCTATTCATGTGAAGGTGGCAAGTTGTAAACCAACCTAGATGCCAAATTTCAAATCGACTGCCGGAGTCCCTCCTATCGAGGGGGGGGGGACTAGTTTCTAGTGAGCCATGAAAAGGACATGAACCCCTTAGAGTCATTAGTGACAAAACGGTTTTCTGATCAAATGCAGTCGTTAGGAAAATAACTTCACTTCATCATTGGAAAGGAGCCTAATTAAAAGGGAATTTCCAATTTTTCAATAATAGAGCAGCCAAAATTTAAAATGATTGCAAAAATTGCAATTTACGCAACTAAATTTTAAGCGTTTATCGTGGACACCCTCTACTGAAAAAGTTGCATGCTTCAGATTCAGAATGAGAAGTAAACTGTTGGGTTGTCAAAATTGACAGCCCAACCGACGAGAAAGGGGACTGCAACTAGCAACCAAATTTTAAAATGATTGCAAAAATTGCAATTTACGCAACTAAATTTTAAGGGTTTATCGTGGACACCCTTTACTTATTAAGGAGTTGCATGATTCAAAATGAGAAGTAAACTGTTGGGTTGTCAAAATTGACAGCCCAACTGACGAGAAAAGGGACTGCACTCTCTGAATTCATCTGACAACGTAAGGACCATCGCATTCATGAAGATATTTAACGCATTCATGAAGATATTTAACTGGCAATTATCAATTCGCCAGTCCAGCGACATTTGCTTCAGTGTCTCACCGTGCATCATTCACGAATCACGATTTATGCTCATCAAGTTTTGTAATTACCCAGTTGTGTCATCAAAGCTGCAAGACAGCAACGTCCGTCGACTAAGTTACTAGTTGAGAAATCGAATCAAATCCGATCATGTTTAAACTTTGCAAGACGGAAATTAGCTGGAACCTGGAGCTTTGGAAGCTATGTTGAACTACCCAGTTACGCTCTCGTTGAGGACACAGGTTCACAGCTACGGTTACTGCCTTGCATCCCTAATTGATTCCGGACTTCGGAAATCGGTGCCTGATCATCTCCAGTGCATTTCTGGAAGCACGACCAGTGCGCAACCTTGCGTTCAGTGGAGGTTGTCTCAAAAATCGTTTCACCTTTATAAAGATAACGCTTCTTCCCATAGAACACGCCACGGCAGTTATAACCCACGCGGGATTTGGCTGTCACCGTAGAAGCGAGAGTCATAGGACGCCGATGGATGGAATCCAAAGCGAAGCGTTCTCTATTGATTGCTGAGAGCGCAATACAAAAATTACAATGCGCTGTTTTGACAGTCACTTTCGTTCGTGAATGCAAACTCTAAACAGGAAGATATGTTTTTCTAAGAAAGAAGCAGATGACTATATTTCAGAGAAACGAAGCTTTACCAACCAACGAATGCGACAATATATTCAAAACTAAACTGATAGCAATCGCAACAGGAAGAACTGTTGTTACAACGATGATTTTTGAGCATTGAATCTTGCCAGGTGAATCGCATCAAAGGATACAGACAAGCGACCATTGCAAGTTGCACGAAGCTGAATTTCATGCAAAGAATACTGACAGTATTATAAGCTCCTATCGTCGTCTGACAGTATTATAAGCTCCTATCGTCGTCTGAAGCGATTTTGTTTCACGGGAAGCAAGTCCCAAACATTGAGCATACATACAGACGCGAGCTTGTGGTGAACACAGAAATTCAATTTGCATCAGAGACAGACAGACAGAGATGTAAAGCTTGTCGTGAACTCATTTGTAACATTTGAGAGAAAAGAAAGAGAGAGAAAGAGGGAGTGAAAGAGACTCACTCTGAGCTCGAAGGTGATACCACTCCTATCCAATCTAAGTCGCTTGGATCTATAACGCCTTTCACTGTGACCGTCACGTTCTGATGGTCGGCCAGCGGACCTGAAGCGTCGTGAGAGATGGCCAAATATGGATTGGGATCATGGCAGTCCAAAAGCTTCCTCCTTTCGCTCAGGGTCTTGAAGAGAAGTTGATCATCCTTCTCACCAGCCGAGTTCGGGTGAAAAGCAGCTCGATTGTGCGGCTTTCGAGGAAGGACGTGCCCCGCAGGTCGAAAACTTTTGGCAGCTGCTGATTCTTCCGAAAGCTGACTGATTACCATCGCGACAGTGGCAATCAAGAGCAGCAGCAACTGTTCGCGATAAGAGGCCATTCTGATAACAGCTTTTTACATACACTTCGACACACACACTTCCCCTCCACCCCCCTGCCCCCCCAACACAAAGATCCAATGCACGCTCGAATCTCTTGATTGTATTAGCTGTGGGAATTCACGCTAGCCAGGGCCTCACACTCATTAAGAATCCGACTAATGTAGCTTTCCTGCTGCTTTTCTGAATTCTCGCTCAAAATATCTCCGCTTGTATTAGTGCTTCGCTGAGAATTAGTTTACAGGCGAGGCAACAACATTTAGAGAGAATGATTCTAGCTGAGCTGTGGAAGAAGCAGGTGCGGATACGCGACAGCGGAGGGGGGAAAGAAACCTCAGGAGACGAGGAACATTCGCAGCGAATGTTCGGCTGGCTTGGCGAGATTCGCATGGCGACGAGCTGGGGAGCTAAATTAAAGAAAAGGCGAAGGGAATGAAGGGCGAAATTCGGCTGCGAGTGACGAAGGTCGGCAGGTTCGCACCGAAGGCGATTATTCCAACGATCGAGAAACCAACACGACGCATGGCAACCGTGGATACTCTTTCATACGCAACTGATTTGTATATCGGACACTCTCGACAACACACACAATCTACGACAGCATGAACTGCTCAATATTGCAAAAAACGCAGCTAAACAACAAAATCTGCAAACATCAACCTCGACTAGTTCTTTCTTGTGTTTTCACTCACTCGTGTCTCCCCATCCTCCTCAACCTCGAGTATTTCCTTCTTGTGTTTTCACTCTCCCCATGCTCCTCAAGTATATAGGAATGGGATGCTCCTGGTGGATAAAGCAATAGGAGTCATCCTCTACTTGAATTTTTTGGTTGGGCAATGCATGCCAAAGCTTCGTGAACCAAGGTTGCCTGCAACCTGCCCAAGAATCTCTTATGGTAGGGAGAAGGTGGCAGCTCACTCAACTTTTGGAATCACCAGGGTGCGCCCATCCACCCCACTGGAGCATCGTGATTGGCTGCGCCCATTAATGATGGGCACTTAGGCAGTCCTTGGTGTGTAAAGGACCTCAATAACATTGTAGAAACAGGTCCCCACAAAGGCTTGTGTGATTCTAGAGAAGGATTAATGAGATCTGACAAGGATTCTACAAGCTCTTTGAGCCAATCGAATGGAAGATGACCATTTGTAGACAATCACAATGCTTGGGCATTGCAATATTGTGCTAGCAAGCCTTTAGACAGAACAATTGGCCTAGCATTGCAGAGCTAAGAGGATGTGCTAGTGCGACCGCCCTGGGGGAATTCAACCTAGTTACTAGTGGGGCCCAAATATTCATCTCACTAATTGCTGGTGGGGCTCAAATATTCATCCCGTTAGTTGCTAGTGGGGATTCCTTGGGCATTGCAATGATGTGCTAGCAAGCCTTCAAACAAAGCTAATGGGCTGGCATTGCAAAGCTAGGAAAAGAGAGGATGTAGTAGTGCAACCACCATGGGGCACTTCAAACTAGTTGCTAGTGGGGCTCAAAGATTAGCCCTCTAGTGGGGATCATCTAACCTCCCACTTTTTCCATTCGCACTCTCTAAATTTTGCTCTAATACTTGCAAACAAAGGATGAATCACCAAGCAATGTCAAGGCTGTACTAGCCTTTTCCACATTGTAGGTGCATCCTACTTCCACTATCCACAACAAGCCTCATGGAGATCTCTCTTTTTTTGTGTGGAAAAGCACAAAATTTTATTAAAAGAGAAATATTTACAAAGAAAAAAAAAAGAGCGCAAAGGTAAGACTAGCGCCATAAGCGCCTAAGAGCTTTAGAGGCTTCATTGCGAGTGCCAAAAAACAATTGCTTTACAAATCTCTTCGAGCTTACTCTCAACAGGGATGCTCCCAGTAGGTACTCTTTGGAAGGAAACCTCATGATTCCTGAAGTTCCACACGTGCATCAAAACTAAAGCTCTTAGAGTTTGAAGCAATTGATAGAAAATATCAATTTTCCCTCCCTTATCTCTGAGCAACTCCACCTTCCATTTCAGCTTCACCCCAATGCGAAGGCTGGTCAATTGCTTCTCTAACCCTTTATAGAGCTCTTTTGACATTGAACATTTCCAAAAAATATGCATATGGGTTTGTTTGAACCCTTTGCAAAGTGCACAAGATGGCGGAACTCTGGGGTTCCACTTCGAGATTATGGCTATGAGTGGCATTTTGCCCACTAAAATTCTCCACATTAGAAAATTCAATCTGAAAGATGGAGTTGTTGGCCACACTCTTGACAATCTGAAGTTCTACTTCAGAAATCTATCCATAGGCGCATAGAAATTTCAATGTCTTTTGGCTAGCAATATGCCATATCCTCCTTACAAATATTATCTTGCGTGCCTTCCAAAAAACTAGTGTTATCATCAGGGGAAATTGCGTGCAAAATGCAAACTTGTCATGCATTTTTAACCCCTTGATGATTAATCTGATAGTCAATTTACCAAAGAAGGGGCTCAATCACTACCGCAAAGAGAAGAGGGGCTAGTGGACAGCCTTGTCTCACAGATATTTGAAGGGAAAAGCCTTGATAATGATATCCATTCACTAAATCAAGTGCCCAAGCATTAGCAAATAGCATCTTAGTCATACCATAGAACTATCTCCCAAATCCATTGTGCAAAGGATGAAATCCCAATTGATCCTATCGTACACTTTCTCAAGGTCCATGTTCAGCATGACGTATTTCTCCTTTTGTGCCTGGGCATAATCTATAGGCAACAATGCATTTAGGACTGCATCTTTTATATTTCTTCCCGTTACAAATCTATACTGCTTAGAGTGGACACTCTACCCAGAATGAACTTGATACGATTGGCTAACAGTTTGGCTACTATCTTGTAGATAGTATTGAACATGGCCAAGGGCCTCCATTGAAAATGACCTTTGACATGCTTATGGGCATTATAGCAAGGAATTTCATGGAAAAAGAAGCAATGCAAAAAAAAAAAGTGTTGTATTTATTCAAAGATATTTGCACATGCATGAAATGAATGGTTTCTCATTCAGTTCTTTTTAGTGTTTGACAAATCAAGAAAAAGTTATGGAGTGTGCCCTTGAATAAGGGTGTGTAATTTTAGCACAACATTGGGGGGCCTTAAACCATACCAAATGATCTCAATTTGGTGAGTCCTTTGGTTTGTGGGAAGCTCAAGGAGTGCACTTTCAGATAAATAGCTTCTTCCATATATGTGTAGAACAATTATTTGATGTTTTAAATATTTTTTGAATATCCTAGACAGTCCAAGATGCATGCTTCATAGCCATTATAGCATTTGCAATAGTTTAATGATCTCATTCCAGATGCCAATTGTGTAAATTTTTTATCTCAAATTCAAGCTCAGAATGTTTAGATTAGTTTATACACCAAGTTTGTGAAATTTTATTGAGTGACGAATCGATCAAGCTAGGCCATATGCAACTTCATTAAAAATGGCTACACCCGATCATGCACTGGCCTAGAAGCTAGTTTGGAAGTAGCCTGCATAGTACATCACATAGCAATGTATTGGGTGCCTCCTCGAGCAATGCAGCATGAATAACAGGAGCACTAATGATATGATAACCAAATGTGGGAGTATTATGACAAAATTATGGAGTCCCTTAAGGAAAGAGAAAAACGTATGGATGAGCAACTCACTCACCTGCAGACAAAGCACAAAGAGTTGCAACCATTGTAAAAAAATTTGATGAGCCTAGCAAACTATTGATTTACAAGGCTATTGATGCATCATTAGGAAGAAATGATCAAAGGGCGCCAACACCAAGTTGCGCAAGAGTAGGAAGGAAAATGATCAATACCAACACCACTTGATAGAGCCAACAATGATCGAGCTTCCTTCTTACTTTGCACAGATCCTTTGTTTGGTGGAGAAACTCCTTGGCACCATTATGACTGAGGCTACCAAAATGTTTAAAGATTGGATTAGCACTTGGCTAGATGCTCATTATAGGGATCTTGTTGATATACAAGGGATTAGTGCTTGGCTAGATGCTCCTTACGAGGGATTTGGCCCTAGCCCCCTTAATCCCCAACTACAAGCTTTAATGTACAATGGTCCATCCCTGGTCTTTCACATGGGAACCTAAGTCATTGTGGGCTTCTAAAGTTGACAAAGATTTTGAGACCTAGAAGAAACAGACTTTTGAATTGGACCTCCGAAGCCTGGGGCGCTAACTCCCTTTAGTAAAAAATACCTATCAAAATCTTGAGCATGAGATGAATTTAACAATATGCCATGACTAGAAATTAGTTAAATTAGCATGCTTGTGTTCTACACTAAAAGAGCTTCAAATATGTCTTTACATCTTGAAATTTAGGTAACACATGAAAAAGTTACATCAATTTGAAAGGAGATGGGTTTTCATATTTTAGTGTATTTTTTGTTTTAACCGCCCCTCATCCAAAAGACCCCCCCCTTGGGCCTCACATATTATGAAAAATATGTACAAATTCTAAAATCTTGCATACTTTTCCAGGTATATACCTTATATTTTGTGGGAGAGGGGACATGAGATTTTCATATTTTACCCTTGCATATTTGAAAAATTTTAAGGAAATCCATGCATATTCTATATGGACCTTCCCCCCCCCATACCCTAGATTTTTGGATGAGGGTCATAATACATATTGAGCTGGTGCCCAAGGCTTTGAAGTCCCTTCCAACCCATCCCATAGATCCATGACTTCGATCTATCATAAAATGCAATCGAGACTGTAGAGATGATCAGCATAACAACTAGTTTAAGGAGAATATTATCTATTTTGACTTTAGAAACTCCATCTCAAGAGATGGACCAACCAAAACCAAGTCCCCTTCGCAGACAAAAGTGGCATCGGTCAAATAGAAGGCATGGAATGTCCGACCCCTGTCCTTTGAATAGCAGTTTGAATGGGATTCAAAAGAGCTACAAGGACACATCTCAGAATAGTCAAGGCAATTGTTAACCTTCTTTTGCCACCAAAAGCCCCTTCATACTACTCTGTAATCAGGAAAAATTCCACCCTCTAGCTTGATCTCTGTCTCTGTATGTAGATTTGTTCATATTTTGGTCAAAGATAGTTGACCAGGCAATCAAAATTTGGGGCTTTTATACTTGACTGAAAGTTTTGAATATGTTTACTATGTTTCACCACAACAACTCAGTCATGAGGCTTATATTCATCATTATACTCTTGCTTTTCTATGCGAATGATATGATGCTTGTGCTCTCAAAGAATATGTTCTCAAGTTCCACTTACTTGAGTCTATTTGTCAAACCTTGTAAGGCATTAGACACTGCCCATGTGGTAAGACCTTGCCTAGAATTGGATACTTTGGTTCACATTGACAAAAAGATTATGCTTTGGTATACCAAGAAGATACACAAAGAAGGAAAGCTTTGCTTCATCGACACCAAGTACAATGCAATGGACAAGCAAGTTTATGAGTCTAATACTGTAATGGTGGCTTGGAAAGGACGGCAAAAAAAGATTGCCATCAAAGGGGGGGAATTTCCCCACATCTTCAAAGTAGATGTTTTTTTGTGTGTGTGGTAAATAAGGGTTCTCTACCTTGGGATATCCCCCTCAAATGATTGTTAGTCTTATGTGAGTTTTACCTTGCTAGACCTATGGGGACTTCCCATGCATAGTCATTGTCCAGTCTTCCAAATTGTAAACCAAGAGACCAAAGTCAGAGTGAGATCATGTTGGGGTCAGGATGCCCAAATGAGTCTACTGCTGATGCAACTTGAGTGAGTACCAAGTTGTGGATCATGTGTGTTGCCACTAGAGGTGGGCAAGCCATGAAGTTTCCCATGGACTACTGCTAGGGTTGAGGTCATCAATTTGTGGGGGGTATGATGGACAAATTGATGTAATGGATCATACCAAGGTCTATGGTTTTGTGAGTGATCATGTGAGTGAGTGTGTGTAGGTGTGCCTGAGTTAGGTGTGACTGATGATGTGTCAGTTAGTAGGTGTGAATGAGTGAATCTAGGAATGTGTTGTGTGATTGAGAGATTCATGGAGATGATTGTGGATCTAGATGCTCACTATTGGGCTCACATATGATATAATCTATGGATGTACCCAATGTCTATATAATGACACTCTCTCAATGAATAAACAACAGGGATTTAAAAAGTATGTTTTTTAAAATAAAAATACGTACTTTTCGACTAAAGATCGCGTCCTAACACCCTAAATGCAAAAAAACGTGGTTCTTTACACCGACTGACGATCAGAAGACCACTACACAGTACACGCTCTTACTGCACGGTATCGTTACAAAAAACACCGCGCGATGTCTAGCCATACCAAGCAGTATCGATTGCCCCACACGGTCTGTGGTCTATATCGACGGTAATTATTATGGCATTAGGCATTAGTAAACACTGCCCCGGTAATGTTCTTGTACCGCATGGTACATGTCCAATCGGCATGTGTGATAGCCTGGATTGTCCGATTGGGAAGGATATGAAATCCTGTACATTGAGATATCGCACAGTACAAGAAGGGTACCAGCGGTTCTTGTGACAAAATCTATAAAAGGACCCCACCCTTGCCACTACCACCCTGCAAACCTATCGCTTTCCCGCTGCAACTCCTCTGCCTTTAGCTTTCGGTGAGCTCCTAGACCTTTTAGAGTTAGTTAGTCGGGCCAGGTGATGACTTGCCTCAGCCAGTCGGACTCACCTCGCCTGGCTAACTGTGAGTAGCCTGTTTGAGAGAGGGAAAGAGAGGGATTGAAAGAGAGAGAGAGGAAAGAGAGGGAGGGAGAGTAAAAGAGAGAGAGGAAAGAGCGGGAGAGTAAAGGGAGAGAGGAAAATAGAGAGAGGGAGAGTAAAAGAGAGAGAGGGAGAGGGAGAGTAAAAGAGAGAGAGGGAGAGATGTTTGTTTATGTCTCAGTCACGCCAGGAGATGACCGTTTCGATCGATCGTACTCTCCTCGCATCGACTGATGTGTATAATAATAGTAAAGATCGAAGCCGAGTGATGTCTCACATCTGCCAGCCATTTTCCCCCCGCTTCGATCTTCTTATATATCATATCTATTTATGTACATAGGTGCAATAGAGCCGAGTTTTATCCAGATGATGGCCTGCTTTAACCAGTTGACCGGTTCCTCCCGATAAAACTCTTCCCAATCGGATGTGTGATTGGCAAAGCTGATCTAGATTATCTTGGTTATGTGATGTTATATGTTTTCTGTCGTTACATCCACTAGTTGATAGATTGACACTCAATAGTGACTTTATGGAATTCGCTTGTAGTGACTGCTATAGTAGTAGACTATGTTGCAAGAAACGTTCATGATGTTGCATGTTGCTTTTGAGTGAAATTTAGTTTACACCTACATTGTGTATTTTGGATGTTATGTATTTTGAATGTTCTTTATTTTGCAAGTGTATTCTGAATGCTCTTTATTTTTAAGTTTGAGTGCTTACAAAACAATTGTTGCATGCACTAGATCGCTACTCTGTCTACACACCCATCTCTGATGGCAACACAAGAGCTATTAAAGCATGATATTCAGATGCTTGCCCGTAAGACAACGATCGAGCACTTGATAGGATTGAGTGACGAAGAAATCCGAGCCTATGCAAGCTCTAAATTTCTTCATGATCAAATGATATCCCGAATACTTGACCTTCTTTACACGAGCTGGCCTGGTCGCAATCGAAAATGACATGGTCGGATGTGAGGCAGATACTTGAACAATTTATCCCTCGAGTATTTGGAGATCCAGTAGGACGATGGATATTATACAAGAAGGTGAGTAATGTAGCTTTGCCCGATAATGGAGAGGTGAAACTTGCACTCTGGATGACTGAATGGAAGGCATCACAGATATCTAAATTTAGAAAAAACCAGAAGGAGAAAGGGTCCGTCGGAAAGGCAACAGCCAGTGCCCTGGTCCATATGACTAAGATAGCCTAGTGGTCCAGAAGCAAATGCTGACCCAGGCCAAGTTCAAGGGAGAGCGTAGATAGAACTTTGTATTGCATTTGCCGACGTGCTCCCACATAGTACACTTTCCATTGCAAGCATTGACCTTGCACGAGTCGGTGGGCAAGGGAGGAGAAGGGAAGGTATTCAGGATACAGGTGCAGGGTGTCCTAGGTCTTAGGCCAATAGAGTGGTATGCTAGCAAGAGGAGCAATAAAGATGATGCCCATGCTCATCTAGCACTAAAGGATGAGCTAGCGATGACAGTTTTCCATAGAGCTGTCTGTTGAGTATTGGGGTACTCATACACCCAAGAGTTATGGGTCGTCACTCCCTTTTTTAATGGTGGAACTGTGCATGACATGCTGATGTGTCTCCCACAGCGATGTGGGACATATGTGCAATGGGTTAAGACCACACATCCTAGAGAAGAACCTCGCTTTTATGGAAATCTCCACTCACCAGGTTGCGAGCAAGGTTATTTTGTTGTCATGCATTGCCCATTTGGTTGTCATGCTACTATTGCCAGTGGTTTGAAAATAGTTCACGAACAAAGATATGCACACATTGATCTGCAAGCAACCAACTACATGCTGGACTTCACGATGGATGATAGGTCAGTCTGAGTGGGGATTATTGATTGGGGAAGAACTCTCCACTGGATTGAAAGTCGATATCCACAAGTCCTAGCTTTTGCTCCTCCCAGGGCATTTCCATGGTTAGCACCAAAATTATATGCCAGTACTACTACCCAGGCAAATTCGAAGGGTGCATGGGCATAGGAGTCAGATTGCTTTGCCATTGGATGGCTATTTCGGCAAATTGCCAACTTTCTCATAGATTCTACAGATGCTCTCAGTGAGAGTTCCGTGAAGGGCGACGTTGCAATCAAGCTCTTGGTTGATTGTGGGAACGCACTTTGCAATATTGATCCAAAGGAGTGACCTTCCATGGGAGCAATTTTAACAAAACTGCATAGTTTCAATGTAGACGAGGATGTGGCAATGCGATCTATTGAGGAAATGAAGACATGTTGTTGAATAAAAGCACTATGATTGCCAAAGTTTTATGTCTTTGAAAAATGTTAATGTGGGTTTAAAAATGTGACAATATGTTAGAGTTTGACATTTTTATTCGTACAATTTAATCGATCGTGGTCAATCCTTAATTCTGTTAGTTAGATAAATTCTTATATGGTATGGTTGGCATAAGCATGTTATAATTAAATGTTTCAATAACAAGTCGCTCACTCAATCTCACATGGTGCTTAGATCTCCTCTTACTCCCTCCCTCACGAGTCACCATGGCATCCACATCGCAACGTGGAACACAAGCTGCATACGCATCTCAAGATCCAAGCATGAGGGGAAAGCAAGCCATGAAGCACATGATGGATGTGGCTGATGCTACTCTCCTCTCGACACGAAGAGATGAGGCATGTGCAATTGCCAATGCAAGTGTATTTCATGATCCAAACGGTTGGAAATGGAACCGCATCAATACAGTGGTGATCAATGAGGACGTTGCAAGGGTATGGGAATGCACCGACTTAAAACATGGATGGTGGCCGATCAAGAATTGCCACCACCCCGCTATGAGGGAATATGCATACTATATATACTGCACATGATCAAATCTGACAAGCCTCATAGCGGGGCTATGCCACTTTACGTTGCAAAGATGTTATATGCAAAGTTTGTGTTGGACGTGCTTGTGGATTTTGCTGACAACAAACCCAAGACATGGGGCAAAAAGTGAGCACAACCACAAGCTACCACTATTCCTATCGTTGCAACACTGCTTGCTAACGTGGAAAGCTCGACTTCAGGTAAGTGAAGTACATGCCATTTTGTTACATGTCCATTGTTGTAGTTGTTATATCATTTACAGTGTACTCATTAGCCACATTGTGCGCTTGTGTAGTTTTCGTGACGGGTTCTGAGTTATTTATGAACGTGTGTGAAGTCATGAAAGATGAAGGTGTAGAGGGCCCACATGCTGAGGGTTCACAAGCTGCAATGCAAGGTGCTGCACGGGAAGATCTCACCTTTCTGAGCATCATAGTGCCTGACGTAATGATCGAGTATCGACGGGTGACGAGCAAGAATGAGTGCCTGCAAGCTGAAGTCAGTCGCCTAAAGGCCATTCTCCAACAAGCCGGCCAAAGGCAAGACCTCAAAAATATCTATGAGGAGCAATGCCACATTGCCGCTTCATATGCTCAACAAGCGCGAGGTGCACAAGCCGCTTTCCAACACATTGAAGATGGCGGCCGTGTTCGCAACTTGAGTCTAAATTTTGTGGGAATGGTTTTTTGGGTGAAGTCGCGGAAGATGAAGGTGTAGAGGGCCCACATGCTGAGGGTTAACAAGCTACAATGCAAGGTGCTGCGCGGGAAGATCTCACCTTTCCAAGCATCATAGTGCCTGACGTAATGATCGAGTATCGACGGGTGATGAGCAAGAACAAGTGCCTACAAGTTGAAGTCAGTCGCCTAAATGCCATTCTCCAACCAGCCGGCCAAAGGCAAGACCTCGAAAATATCTATGAGGAGCAATGCCGCATTGCCACTTCATATGCTCAACAAGCGCGAGATGCACAAGCCGCTCTCCAACACATTGAAGATTGCGGCCGTGTTTGCAACTTGAGTCTAAATTTTGTGGGCTTGGCAGCCAGAAAACCATCCACCCTTCCATCGCGTATCACTTTTGTGGATGATGGGCCTTTATGTCCAATATGACAAGATCATTTTGATACGACGACTGGATATTATGCCCTATCGTGTCATCATCGGTTTCACCTGGTTTGCTTGGCAAATACGTTGAAAGTTAGGAGTGCCTGCCCAACTTGTAATCCTCCCCAAGCCAAGCAATTGTACGATGTTCTTGGCATTGGAGCAACATTTTCAGCAAATCCTCAGTTGAGAACACTCTGATCTCATATATTGTACTACCTTGTAAAGACATATACCAATTTTGTTAATGGAGCTAATGTGATGGCTTTTTATTTATTTTGAAATATTTAAGTAAATGTTGCGTGAGTGATGTGTTTTTTCAAATCCATTATCCTTAAGGGTATATTATGATTGTCTTGAAATACTTAAGTAAATGGCATGTGAATTTTTGGTTGGGTTTATTTAAATCAATTTTCTTTAGAGGTATATTTTAATTGTTTTGAAATACTTAATCTGTAGACGTGCAATTTTAATGCTTGTTTATACTTCATATCTCTGCAATTAATACTTAATTATTTTTCTTCAGACCTGTGCAAATTATCCACCTGCCATGATGATCATACTGCTCTCCATCCTATCCACCTTGGTGTTGGTGGTGTTGCTGTGCGAGTTATTCATTGTTCTATTGCACAATTGCATGCGATGCAATTGTTCATGCGGTCCACAAAATTAGCAATCGGATATGGACCTCGCATGAACCAACAATTTTTTTATGCTCACAATTTTTGTAAAATGAGCTTCTTAGGATAATTTTTTGGCCACTTAATCTGTAACTATAAATTTTGGAAACTAAGCACACGTATACAGTTCGCCCAACGACTGTGACTAAATATAAACTATGATCAAACTCAATACTGTGTACAATAATATGATAACAATCCGTTATTATGTTTGTTGATGTGAAAATTTGCATGTTTGAAAATTATCATAGATTAATTGTCATTGAAATTGTAACTATTTCACAAACACTTTGATATTGTGTACAATGTGCACTTCTACAATATGATGACAAGCCGTTATTATGTTTGTTGATATGAAAATTGGCATATTTGGATTATTGTAAATCGTCATGTTCGGTGAAATGAAAATTATCATAGATTAGCCATCATTGAAATTATAAATCTTTCACAAACACTTTGATGGGGTTTATGCTCCCTCTACAAAGTGTTCTTGGAAAGATTCATAATTTCATCAAGGGCTAGTCTTCCATCACTCCAGCCACCATCAGAACCATTTTTTGCATATCAAATAAATTGCTTTTTAAAAGAATTGCATTTTAAAAGGTTTGCAGCGTGAAAGAATTACATTTTAAGTGGCATTTTAAGATAATTGCATTTTAAATAAATAGCATTTTAGAAGGATTGCATGTTAAAAGAATTACAATTGCAACATGTTCCAATTATAACCAACCATCAAACCAACATCTTCTCTTCTGAGTTACTAGAATTCGGCTCAAGGTGAGTCAATATAGGGGCATCATGCAAGGGACCTGGAAGATCAGTATGTACCCACTTTGGCATATCACCGTCGCTAGATGCCCCTTTCACATCATCCAAAACTCTACCATTCTCATACAGGTAAACTAGCTTTTCCGATATTTTCGATGTCAAACGGTTTCTTGTGACGGAATGCACAAACTTATAGTTACTCTAGTTGCATTCACTAGAGGAGTTGCTACAAGGTTGCGACAACACTTTCATGGCCAAGGCCTGCAAATGAGGCATGGATGCCCCACACTCTTCCCACCATCTCCATGGCTGCATGTCTTTTGCTAGTTCTTTGATTCTTGGATAAGAAAACAATCCTTCTCTGTTTTGAAAAGTTGATAGCTCCCTAATAGCAGAGGCATACTCTATCCTATCCTCAAAGAAACATCCAAGAAGATCATGCCACGACTGCATTATATGAACATCAGTTTCTATATGATATTCCCACCATTGCGGGTCTAATATATGGGCAGCATAGTGCAGAGAGTTATGAGCTTGATTCCGTCATTTTCACACCATCTTTTGCAATGCATTGGAGCCCCATTTTCACGTGCACTAGCGTACATCCAAAATAGGCTCTAGAGAACCCCTATTTTCCATCCCCTTCGATCCACATCTTGTCTTCAAAGTTCAAGAAGGAATAATGTGGGTTCCCCCTCAGGTCGAAGTGGAATCAAAGTGAGGCTCCTTGAGGCTTGGTTTTGATGTGCACTTATGCACATAAAAAATGGGCTTCATAGAGTCCATGTTTCTCCCCCTCCCCCTGCCCCTCCCCCAACTTCCATCCCCATAGCCCTTGTATTTGAATTCTAAAGAAAGAATTATACGGGCTCCCAGAACAAACTAGTAGGAGACCCCTTGGGTGGAGTGCGGCCCTTTGAGGATTCACCCCCATTACAATGATTTTTGATGTTAAGTGGTGGCCTATTTGGGTGAGTCGACCAATCCACTAACCACAGCTCTATGATGGGGTGCTTGGCTAGATTGGAGATGCCTTGCATGCTATCAAAATGAGTCAAAAACCATCGAATGTGTGTGATTCACCCCTGCCACTTTGTGAGGGGATCCTTACATAAATCACATAAGTTATCTAGCATGACCATGGCTTTGGTAGAGTGGCTACTTATTAGCTTCTCTAATTTCCACAATATCTTTACATAATAGCATGGGAGCTTATAGAGGGATTAGGGAATTGGTGGATTGAGGGAGAAATTAGGTGTGTTGCTCAGCCTTGAAAATGTTGTGCTGGTGTGCTGCTTGTTCCTTAGCAAAAGGATTAAAGGCATGTATGGATCAGTCATAAATAGAAGGGGTATTGATTTCTATCTCCTCAATTTACCGCCACGCTCGGTATTGCACAAGTAAAATTTTATAGCCTAGTACTCTACATAGGAGATCCTGTCTTGCAAATAGGCTTGGCATCAAAAACTTGCTCAGATGTCTGATTCCCCACTTCAAAAATATTCTCTGCCAAAAACAAGACTTAAGCTCCCATATCTGCAAAACTGTTATGGGTTTGGGTACCCTCATCCCTATGCATCTCAAATTTCACTTAGCCTATTGGATCTATAACTAAAAGAGCTTGGGCCGTCACTTATTCCACTAGCTTAGTCCCTAAAGTGCCACCATTTCCTATAGAATTCTACTCTGAGGGGACTATCTAAGGGGGGAGCACTTGGGATAGGTGACGCACATCGGTGTTTCCTGTTGTTGTTAAATCATCACTATTAGCAATTGGCTATCTTTGGGGCATCTTGGGTGGATTCTTGTCTGGTGGTTCTTGGAGGAGTCAAATTGGAGATTGAAGTTGGGTTTAGTACTCCAAATTCCCTTATAACCAGGCATTCTCCTTCCATAGGCTCTCAACTTCTTTAATCGTGTGTTAGGGCCTAGTGTTTTCTTCTTGCAGTGCCCCAACCTACGCCTGTACATCTTGGAGTCCCTTTGGATCAATCCTTATCCTTGGCATGCTCTCTAACATTTCTTGAAACTATAGGTTGGTTGCTGTGAGGTTGATTATCTCATCTTGGGACCTAGCCTTGATAATGTGTAATTGGTCCACCTCACACTTGAGATTGCAATGGTTCGTTTGTGGGTTGGTGTGACTCTAGCTTAGCACATGGAATAATTTCTCACCACACTGCCTTCCTACTGTCGAGATGTTGTTGCAAACTATTGTACTCAGCGTGGTAAGGTTAGCCTGAGCCTCAACCAAACTATGTTCTCTTTAAAGAATTGAGATGACTCCTCTTGGTATTTCATTTGCAAAAATAGATTATGGTCTAGGACTTGGGGAGGGAGCCCATGGTTGGCCAAGTAGTCGAGGGCTTGAGCGGAACCTACCATATTCTCCCTTAAGATTTGCCACTATGAGTCGGTGGCATTTTGATCCTGATGATCATCTTGCATCAGCATAGGATTGAGGGAGAATGAATCAAGAGGGGATAAGACCCACAAAGTGGTGGGAGCCGATTAAGTGGAGCCCCCCCTTCTTGGATATGATCATCCTAACTTAATACCCCCATAATTTTCAAAGTACCAAAGGTTTGGATGCCGTATATCCCTTCTACTATCACCAGATACTTAACTAGCATTGGGGGATTCCCTTTTTTGAGCCTAAACTCTCCAGCTTCGAGCTTGGATTGCCAAGATATCTTCAAAAAACAACCATCCAAACTACTATTTCTTGGAAAAATGGTGAAATATATTTCTTTTGAAGGAAGTACTGAACCATGTGCAATGTGAGTCTTGAAGTCTTGGAGTCTTACCCAAGTCCAAGAGTCACCCTTTACTATTGTAATTATGAGAGAGAGAGAGAGAGAGAGAGAGAGAGAGAGAGAGAGAGAGAGAGAGAGAGAGAGAGAGAGAGAGAGAGAGGACTTTAGATTAATACACTTAGATCACAAGGGATAACACCATCATGTTAATTTTCCATGGTTTTAGAATGAGTCCTTGGAGACATGCAACCCTTAGCACCCGTTTTGCTAGTAAGGGGTTTATTAACCCTTGAAACCCCTCTTGTTGGGCTTCATGATCATGACTTCTATTGGTTGGGTGGATGAACCCTTTGTCACCTCTTTTTCTAGTGAAAGGGATGTTGAACACTTTATTAACCTTGTAGTGGCAAGGGAACTTTATGAGCCTCCTCGAATGTACTAATGGTAGGATATGTTTCACCATGAAATCCTTGGTAGCATAGCATCAACGGAAATAATTGTAATGCACATGAGTCTCTTGGAATCCAATGGTTGTAGGAAATGCATGCTCTTAGATGGATTCCACCATGAACCCTTCAACACTAACAAAACACTGCAATTAACCATGTATATACTATCTATCTTTTTCATTATGTATATACTTAGTGCACCATGTATATACGTAGCACACCATCCATATACTCATATTTGGAATGTAACCCTCTCAAGATCCTTTTTGTGTTGGGAGGTAATTTTTTTCCTATAAGATTATTTTCACCATTTGTTTGAATAGATTTTTATAACTATATCTTTTTACATCTCATTAATCCGAGCTATGGTTTGAGAGTTATGACCATTTTTAATTCTCATCACATCTCCACAAACCCTTTCATTGGTGAAAGGATACTAGAAGGAAGCAAAGACTTACTTTCGATTTCATGGTGGCAAGATAGAACAAAAAAATAACATAATTTTTCTTTATTCAAAAACTTACTTTTGATTGCATGGTTAGATAGAGCACAAAATTTCCATCTTTTTTTCTTCTTATAGCTCGTCAATTCAAGCTATGGTTTGAGAGTTATGACCATTTTTTCACCATCATCACATCTCGATGGACCCTTTCTCTATGGAGAAAGGGTCTTATAAGGATGAAAGATATTATTTTTAACTACATGGTTACATTGAGCACAAAAATTACATCACTTTTTCTTTTTACAGTTTAGCAATCCGAGCTATGGTTTAAGAGTTATGAACCATTTTTTACATTCATCACATCTCTATGGACACTTTTGCCAGAAAAAGGGACCCAGAAAGATGAAAAAACTACTTTTGATTGCACGGTTAGATAGAGAAAAAAATTTAAATCACTTTTCCTTTCTACATCTCATCATTTATAGCTATGGTTTCAAAGTTATGACCATTTTTTCATCGCCATCATGTCTCCATGGACCCTTTTGTTGGCAGTCTCAAAGAAACATTGTATTTGATTGCATTTTTAGATGGATCACAAAAATTACATAACTTTTTTTTTTCATATGTTACCAAATCGAAGCTACGGTTTGAGGCTCGTCACATATCCGTGGACCCTTTCACTAGTGAAAGGGTCCTAGAAGGATGCAAAATACTACATTTGACTACATCTTGGCTAAGAAAAAATATCTCCTCGTATCCTTTCAAAAAATTTTGTTGCCCAAAGAGTGAATAAACCAAAATTTCATGAGTTTTAAGGCTCTTTAGTAAAAACTGAGCTCATAGGAGCCTTTTGTTATCAAAAGGATCATTTGAGCTTTTTTTGGATGCATTCAAATTGAAAATAAATAAATGAATTTCGGTCTTTAAAAAGCTCATGAGATTGGATGAAAGGGTCCTATGAGCATTTTTTTTGTTGCATTCCAATAAAAAATAAGCCAATAAATTTAGTTCTTAAAATGGTCCAAGTGAACCTTTAGCCAGTGGAAGGGTCCTATGAGCAATTCCTTTTCAATAATTTGAGGCCTAATGCAACAAAAAAAGGACAAAGGGCCTTTTTTCGACCAAATGATCCTATTGTCTTTTTTCAAACCAAATTTGACTTAATTTCTTGAGACTTAATACAACAAAAAAAAAGTCTAGAAGACCATTTGGCCAACAAAAGGGTCCTATGGGTATTTTTAAGATGCTAATTTAAGATTAAGTCTCTAAGCCCTTCTCCATTACAACTTGCATCGCTTCTCTTTTGGAGCATCCACTTTACTCCCAATTTTGACCTTCACCTCATCATTTGCCCTCCATTAAGGGGAGGTATGATAAATGGAGGTGACCTTTCAAACAACATGGAAAGTTATCATGATGATGGCTAACAAAAGTGCTCATAACTCTCTAACCACCGTAGCTTAGATAGATAAGATGTAAAAATAAAATGTGATGTACTTCTTATGATGTATCTAACTGTGTACTCAAAAATAAATTTTGGCATCTTTCTAGGACCCTTTCACTAGGCAAAAGGGTTCATGGAGACGTGTTTATGGTTATAACTCTCAAACTATAGCTCAAATTGATGAATTATAAAAAGGATAAATGATGTATTTATAAACCTCTTTTTGGCCAAATGATCAACATAGTTTTATAAAAAGGATTGGTCCTCCCAACATTGCAGTATATATATATATGTGTGTGTGTATATATATGTGTGTGTGTGTGTGTGTGTGTGTGTATAAATAGAGAGAGAGAGAGAGAGAGAGAGAGAGAGAGAGGATTACCATGCCAAATATGAGTATATACATGATACAGTGCACAAAAAGAGACTCTTCCTCTAGAGGAGTAGGAAGAGGAATAAGAAATACTACATTTTCTAATAGGAGTGGAGGCAAGAGGACTTCAACTAGCAAAGATGTTGGAGTCAAGAGATTTAGTGGGACACATGAAGAGCTTCTCCATGATATTGAGGGGGAAGACCAACATCATGATGAGAAGGAGGAGAGCAAGCCTCAAGTATGTAGATGATAGTGAGAGAGGTGGGGATCAAATTGGTTTGGAGACTAATGATGCCAACTTTGAATTGGCAAGTGGAGGTTGTGGTTGATGTTGGAGCCTAAGCTTTGGAGCTACATTGCATGGAGCTCTACTGCGAAGCTGGCGGCAACTGGAGTGGCTCATGGTCGATTGGAGGTAGCACATTGTTTAGAAGAGGTGGCTACTTTACATGGGCGTTGGAGTGCAGGAGCTCAGTGAGAAAAGCCGGTCGACTTTCACAGGCATCTTGAAGCCAGGCCCGCCGTGAGCTTGAGTTGTGGGTGTGGCAATAGAGGTCATTGCTAGATTGTGTTGCAGGAGCATCGTATTCACTTGTGCATGGAAGAGTTGTTGACTGGAGCCACGGGCTGCTACTATGCGCTTAGTTACAAGAATGTTGGAGAGCCTCCCGTGAGGGACCTTGGAGGTCTGTGGTGTAGAGAAGGAGCCGGTCATAGTAGATGGTCATTGGGTGCTGTTGCATATGCTAGGAGAAGGCTTGACTGTTCATAGCGAGAGGGGTTTGAAGGGTGCTAGATTAAGTTGTTGTGCATCAAGCTGTAGATGGAGGCATAGCTATACATCCGTGCTGTCATTGGAGCCGTGGAGCTAGGAGCTTGGAGCTTGAAGACTTTGTAAGGGTGTTGACTGTTGTTGGGCAGAAGGTCATAGGAGATGTGCATGGAGCAGAGAGCTAAGTAGGCTTTGCTAGTAGACTAGTTGGAGCCATAAGTTGTTTGGAGCTTGGTCTTGTATGCTATTGGAGAGGCATGCAAGGTGTTCAAAGAAACTCTCTAGTTGGAGCCGTAAGTCGTTCGGAGCTTGGTCATGTATGATGTTGGAGAGGCATGCAAGGTGTTCAAAGAAACTCTCTTTTATGAACCATGAGAGAAAGAAACTCTCTTAGCTAGCACATAAATGAACCTCTTAGTCGGACCTTTCAAAGCAAGAACTCTCTTAAAGAATACTCTCTCAACAGATTTCTCTTTCTGAGAAGAAGAATGAATCTATCTCACACACTAAGCAAATCTTCCTCTCCGAATGGGAAGACTAAAAATCTCACAAACTGAACTCTCTCTCATGGACGGAAATTTTTTATCAAAGAATGAATGAATATATCTCACCGGAATTGGACTCTCACGGAGAACACTCAAGAGAACTCTCAATCTCTCAATAACTCTCACTCTCTCGCACTAGGATCTCAATGCCTCAGTGGAAGGCAAGGGAGCTCGAAGAGGGGAGAGGAGAAGAGTGGAGATGAGGAGAGAGGTCACAACTAGAGATCACACCACGAATGACTAATTGTACACTAGATTTAGTTAAAACTGTAGAATATATACAAACCCATTTAGGGTCATGGTTAGGGCATCTAACCCTTTCCTCTATAGCACTCTATATGTGTAAGTGCTATGCACATGTAATCACATGATGTTGAGCGTGGTCTCTTAACAGATCTATGGAAATGTTAGATGTCAAATCTTATCTAACAGCTGCATAGAGTGCAAGCTGATGAGCAATTTTGCTTTTTGGAGCACTGGAAAATTGTGTGTCGATCAGAAGATACGGCTCCCCGGAAGGATAGGCCAGACTTTGATCCCAAGAAGGCCCAGAAATTATGATGTGGCCTATGGTGAGGTGGCACTATGTGTTCACATGGTGCATGCATTGTGTGCCTGTGAAGAGGAAACTGTGCTTAGAAGGCACATGATGACTGTGCATTGTCATGTGTTATGATGACTGTGCATTGTCATGTGTTATGATGACAGAAAATCCTGATAATGTATCACTGCACAGGTGGCAGGTGATCTAGGGTGATGATGTGGCACATGAGCTACCCTAATGACATGTCACTGGGGCCTACAATACAGACTTGGCAGAGGTTTGATGACATGGATAGTGAGGTGGCACAAAGACCCAGATGCCTACATGGAAGTCCATGTGGAGGATACGCCAATGATGTGGCACTGTAGAGAGGCTATGATGATGTGGCAAATGGCACTACCAAGTGGCACTAGGATAGCATCAAAATTATCCAAGATGCATCAAAATCTTTTAGCTAAACCAAAATCTTTTGAGATTTCATTGTCTTCTACAAGCCTTTTGCAGCGTGGAGGTGGATCTGTGGAGATGCCTTATCATGGAGCTATTGCATCATGGTGTTTTGGATGGCTTGGAGCTGGCCGTAGGGGATATTGTGTGGGCTACTTACTGGTTACGGTTTGTCTTGTGTGAGAAGTCATCCTATTTGCTGAAGGTTCTCAGCAAATTCCAAACTGATTTGCATATTCTTGAATATTTCCCATACTAGGGATAGCTCTGCACTAGAATATAACAAATTGTTGGATTCTTGTGCACTGCGTTAGATTTGTCTAGCATTTCTATTGCTGATGGTTTGTCCTTCAAATCCCTTGAAATTGTAGCAGTCTTCCAATTGACATTGTTGTCTGAGGAACCTATATCTATAGAAGTTGGAACTGAGCCTTTTGACCTGGTAACCACTTGGGCATCAATTGCATCTGGTGGCTTGGTTACAACTGCTTTGCATTTTGGATCCACTTCTTCTATTGATTTTTAAAAAATTCAAATGCTCAACCCAAGCACAATCGGAGTGGAGATGGTTTTCTCCACAAAAAAAGCATTTGATCTTAGATGTGGATCTGCTCTCTCCTTGCCATTTGTATTCTTATCCTTTTGCTCGGGGCATGGTGGTTTACCACTCAAGGGCTGAGTATCGATGGTCACCTGGTTCACTGATACTTGGTGATTTTTGACATTGAACTAGTAATCCAAGTCATCATGCCCAAACTTGGTACAAGTATTACAATACTCTATTTTACATTCTTCTTCTTAGTGCCCACTCCTAGAACACTTATTACACCATTTTTCTTTACTACCTAGTTTTCCTTGAATTTACAATTCCTTCAAGGCCTTCTTTACCTTGGTCTTTAGCTTTTGGTCTTGAGCTTATCTTTCTTTGTTGGTGTCTCCTTGGTGTCACTATCAGCATCTTTCTTCTCTATCTTGCCGTTTAAGCCTTCGCTCATCTCAAGGGTGATTGACTTGTCTAACAACTTTTCATATGTCTTAGTAGGATTGACTATCTCTGGCTTATGCAAGTCTACCTGGGTGCATTCCTATAATCAACCAGGCCCACATAGACTTATCATTTGGCATTGTACTCAATTGGTTTTGATAAGATCTCACATCCTAACTACAAAATCTTGGACATATTCTCCTTTGTTCTATTTTACCTCACTTAGCTTTGTGAGAACATCTTCCTCATTGATCTCCTATCTGAATCTTTGCAAGAATGATTCTAACATAGCATACTAGTTAGGAAAATACCCGATTGGGAACTAGTTGAATTACCTCTATGAATTTTTGACTAAGGTACACAGAAAGTAATCCATGTATTCCTCATCTATTGTGGCACCATTGATATGGAAAACCTGCAATAAACTTTGAAGATGACTACACGGGGCTTCGTCATCAATCATGCCTTTGAAATTCTAAAATTTTACCTTGATATTGGAGCTAGAGTTAGATTTATGTGTTTGTTCCAAAGGTGCTTCCATTCTACTCGCTCCATACCTAGGGTAAACAGGTCTTCCACTCCGAAGAACTGAGTCATAGGTTCTTTATATGTCGCCTTCATGCGTAGGAGGTCACTGTTGACCAACCTACAATCGATCCATTGCAGCATCTTTAAGGCTTAGAGGTGCAAGTAATTATATGTCAATAGGACAAGTATTTCTATCCATGGCTATAGATACTTGGGAAAATTGCCTTAGCTACTCCACATTCACCTCTTTAGGAACTCAACGGTATCTTTACTCCATCAGAAGCATGCCGCTCTTCTTATCTATTAATTCTTTGGCCATCTGCCATGGACGATCTTCTTCATTCATGTATTCTTAATGAGATTCTTTGGAATATCAATCAAGTACATACAAAGTATTTCTCTTAGTGCATTGGCATGTTCCTCATGCTCATTTTGATGTTCCAAAAGAGGAAATGGCCAACTATTTGAAATCCAAGCTCTCTATGGAAGAGTGCTCAAACTACACTTGCAATAATGAACCTTCATTTGCCTATCTTTTGGGACTCCTTAGCCCAAGTCCCTTGGTCTATCCTTATAACTCTGCATAGTAATCAACTTCCACCCCTAGGGTAGCATGGCTGAGTGTCTCTCCTTGTGCTCTATGCTCTTGAAGGGAAATCAATGCTTCTACCAGTCTCCTTTAGGTGTTGAACCTTCGTTCTGAACCTTGGTTTTGAGATTGCACCAGTTCTCATGATAGGATGTGGCCAATTCCTTTGGCTCAAGAACACTTCACACATGGCCATGTATCTTTGTCTTCTTTTCAAGTGCATGTTAGCCATTTTCCAGGTTGGAAAATTGCTAAGTAGCTATTTGAATACTTTCTATACTCCACACATCAGTCTTCAAGCACAACACTAAGCTACGCCACTCATGTAGAGTTACTCAAAGAAATGTCTTGTAATAGCTCCAGCAACAATTGTTTCAATTCTTCACTAGACAACTTGGGCCTTTCAATGACTGCTCAATTCTAGGCTTGCTACCTCAATACTCTATAAGTCCCTAACTCACAATTTTATTGACCCTTCCCCAATTGGATCATCACTCCCAACAAGCTCTCAAAGGTGCTTAGTGCTTGGAAACAACCCAACCCTATGTAGCACTTGGGTGAAAATGCTATTGCAAATTCCCAAAGGAATTAAATAGTGTTCAACATTAAACACCCAGAGGTTGTTGGTTGGCTATTGAAGGGGAAAATCGTATGGTGATGGGAGAATCAAAATATCAACACTTAGGAATTTAACAGCACACCGAGTAGATAACATTTCATTGAAAAACAGGAAATGAAATCATATATTGAAGCACTATATGTACAACCAAGGCCACCTCATCTTGTAGTCAACACTTGGTGCCAAGCTTCTACCCTAACAAGCTCATGTAAGAGGGAGAGCGTGAACTCATACTGTCACTCTTACTCTACCTTTCTCCATACTATCACTCTTATTGTCACTCTTACTCTACCCTTCTCCATACTATCACTCTTACTCTCAGGTAAGAGGGAGAGAATGAACTCATACTGTCACTCTTACTCTACCCTTCTCCATGTTACAAAGCTTTTCTAGACTAAGCAAAACCACCTGCTAAAAGGAGTCATTTTAATCTTGTTACCTCACGGTTGGTCGACCAACCTAAATCATCTGCTTCATCACATGCTACTACTGGTGCTTGTGATTCAGAATTTAACTAAGACACACTGCTTGCGGTTTCTCATTAAGGCTCGATCACTACGTATAGGAACCATGCCTTCTCTTGTGGTGGTAAGCTCCTTTTTGGGCCTTAACCTAAGTCCAACACACTTAGCATGCAACACAAACTTCCATTAGTACGGAAGAGGCCATTGAAAGTCAATAAATTAGATGAAGTGATATGTTAGCATGTGCCAAGACTATATAAAGTACTCAAATTAATTATCTATACATGCCTTTCTCACACAATCATAAATGATTATTGATAATAAAAAAATGATCATGTATAACACAATAAACAAAAATATCATATAAAGAGCTCACATGCTTGAAGGAGGCCTTCTAAGATCACGCACCTAAAGGAGGTTGCTATAAGCTTGAAGGACGGTTAGCATGTAAAAAATAAGATCAATGGTCCTTTTTTTACTAGTTATAGTATCCCTTGAGGAAGGTTATAAAGCCATATATTTTGATATCAATGATGCATTATGAGTGATTGATGTGTTTGGTCTTACTCTATCAATCATGTGACACTTGCATGATGCATGAAGGAGGTTTTATGAGATCATCGTAAATCAAGAGAGGTTCAAGTGAATAAAATATAATTTATCTTTATGTTCTAATTTTAATACTTGAAATAAATGTTTCCATTGGATAGACCATTAGAAATGACACACCTTTTCTTTTTGTAGCTTCACGATCTAAGCTACAGATTACAAGTTATGTCAATGGCAAGGGGGGCACCAAGGATTAAAAAACACTATGTTTTGCAGCGAGATTCCTTTTCTAGGTCCAAGAATAGATGGTTCCATTTCATTAATCACATGAAAAACCACACACTTTTTCTTTTTAAAGCTCCTCAAGAGATCTCAAGATATGGCAAAACATTGAGATCTATTGCTTGGATCGAGGAAAAAGTGTGGAATTTTTTATGATCTATGAAATGGAAGCATCTAGAACTTGGAACTAGCAAAGGGACTATGTTTTCAAACGTGGTGGTTTTTGACCCCTTAGATATCCCCTCCCATGGCCATAACTTTTAATATAGAGCTCGAATCGAGGAGTTATAAAAATTAAAAGATTTTAATTTTGTATTCTTTACATATTGATGTTGTTGAATTTCTTTAAAATATATCAAAATATGAAACTATATGTTCGTAGTATGATTATTATGTCTTTTTATACATAGTATATATGCTAAGGTGTTTATTATCCACCAATCTCGAGGGGTGCACTACTTAGAAACCCTATGTATCACGTGCGTTCAGGGGGTAGTTTAAAATTCCCTCAACTAAAATTTTCCACCCAATAAAAACACCCCTCTTTACTTATGAACTAAGTGATTTTTTTCTAAAGTTGAATTAAGAAACCCCTCCTGTTATTGTAAACCTGTTAAAATTTTCCAAAAAGTTAAATTAAAATACCCCTCCTTTTGAATGCACGTGGTACACTAAAATTTTATTAGGTGAAACCCCCGAGCTACCAATGAAAGTGATATGTTACTAAGTTGTGGATGTTTATGAGTGAATTCTATCAAACTTTAATCAAAAATGTATTTTGGTTAAAATCTAAACTCATGATTGAAACCATGTGTATATAATTATAAGACCATAAATCAACCATAAATTTTACATGCCCTTGTAATTGCTAGGGTGTTTATTAACTAATATTACGAGTGTGTTATACTACATTGTGAAAAAAAATTTGGGACTCATAGAACTTATTTACTGTGAGAAAAATGGATATTTATGTGATGTTCATCTTAGCTTAATTGTGTACTTGACTTGCTTGGCTTTCACTACTCGCCTTTCATGCCTTACTTTCTTTTCATTGCTTGGTTTTCTTACTACCTCAAGAGATTGAAGGCCCACCAATACAAGGAAGGTTCCAAATATGAGGAGGATCACTCACATTGGCTTGAGTAGCAATTGTTGTTCAATGAACAAAGGATCACTTTGTGTGAAGGAAAACTACCCGAGCTCTAGTACAGAATGGAGTAGGAACTCTTACTTACAATAGTAGAGCTAATATTTTGTAATCAGCATTGGTAGATTGTGAAAGAAGGAATTTGAACTTGAAAAACGCTCCCACCAAATATGGAACCAGAGCTCATGTTCTTCACTCCACTAACAATGATCAAATGCGTGCATCTATAGTCGCTTTCTATTTCTACTCTACAAGGATTCTTCTTTCTTCTCATTGTTTCTCCCTTCGCAAATGTTGCAAAAGTGTCGTCGTTGCCATTTTGATACCGTGCCATTTCTTTCCTCACCCTGTGTTTTGTTCCTTATGCCTTGACCAAGCTTTTCAGCTTTCCTATCTCGTAGCCTTTGTCTAGTTCTCTTGCAAGCCATAATGAGCTACATCTTGCTAGACGCCATGGAGATGATCATGAATCATCACCAAAACAGAGACCAGCTAACTTGTGAGGTGAGCAAAGAATAGAAGATGACTTACCTGAGTAAAGAAGATAATGCCAAACCAAAAGAACGAGGTCATGTCGAGCTAACTTTGCACAAGACACGTTGCAGGAGGGCAATAGGAGGAGAATGTACTTTGCAAGGTGGTAGGAGGTTAATGTTCAAAGATTTGCAAGGTAGGAGGTAAAAATTTTTGTAGCTACATGAAATTTTCAGCTGCCATGTCCCTCCAGCTCTACACATCATCAGAATCATGATATATCGTCCTCAAGCAATTGCAATGTGGCCTAAATTGCTTCAAAATACAAATGGCCAAAGGGCATGCTATCAAGTTTGATGTTGTCTATTATGAGATGCAATGATCTTTGACATACTGATGAGCCATATATCAAGGAATTGCATAGAGAAAGACTTAATATAAAATTGTAAATAGTGTTGGATTTATTAAAAGATCTTTGCACATGCAAAAGTTTCACATTTTCAAATTCTTCCATTCTAGCATGAATCTAGATCCCAAATCACCAACTATCAATGTTTTAAGACTACCATGCACTAGTCCCACTATTTGGCTTCCATTTTTTCAATTGGTTTGGGTTTTCAACAAAATATGAAATAGTTATGGAGTGTGACCTCAAATGGGTATGGATAATTTTAGCACAACATTGGAGGCCCCTTAAACCACATATAAGGTTCTCAATTAGGTGTGTCCTTTGGTTGAGTATAAGTTCACGTAGTGTACTTTTCAATGATTTCTTGGTTTCATGTATGTGTAGAATAAAATTTTGATGTTTTTGAATAAATTGTTATATCCTATACTCTTTAAGATACATGCTTCACATGGAACATAGCACTTGTAACGCTTTAACGGTCTTTTTCTAAATATTTATTCCATATGGTTTTCATCTCATGTTCAAGATTAGAATGTGTACTACAATTTGAAAACAGAGTTTGTCAAATTTCATTGAGCAATGCATAAGTTATGGGTTAGGCAAGATACCTATATGCAAAAAATGCTTTGGACCTCACCAAAAATGGCTACACCCAAGCAAACATTGACCCCTCAAGCAATGGGCTTGTAGCCATGAAAAAGTATAGATGTGCCTAGATTGAAGGAAATTAATCTTGAATATGTGTACTACAATTTGAAGACAAAGTTTGTCGAATTTCATTGAGCAATGCATAATTATGGGTTAGGCAAGATACCTATATGCAAAAAATTCCCTGAACTTCACCAAAAATGGCCATACCCAAGAAAACATTGATCCCTCAAGAAATGAGCTTATGACCATGAAAAAGTATAGATGTGCCTAGATTGAAGGAAATTTTATCAATTCATAGTTTTTAGCTTTAAATATCCAAATGATACAAGGATTTATAAAATGACAACTCTTTTTTTTCTTGAACGTTTCATCTCTCATTTGGACTAACTCAACCAATCTTAGGTCATATTTGTTGAAGATAATTGCTCCTCATGTGAGCCCTCATACGATGAGGAAAAGGAGGCAAGTGATGGAACAATCCAAATTTGGGCTTCTCAATGAAGATGTATATCAAATGTGAAACCGGACGAGAATATGAATGAACATGTAGAATGAGGGTCCAGATGGGAACCCAAAATATGAAACCTATACTAGATTTTAATAGGAAACACAAACTAGGAGATGATAGTGCAAGAGTATTGGGTGGAAACTAGATAACAAGGTAGCTTACTAGGCAACTCAAAGATGAGTCAGGGCATTGATTCAGGGTTGACTTAACAACTTAGACATCGACACATCTTGCCATGATTGTCAAAGGAATTCTAGGCATCAACAAATAAGGACTCGCACCACCACCATCACATTGATGGTAGGAAAAAGAGGTAGCTCAGTAGATAAGGGCACTAGACTTGATAAGAAAAGAAACTACAAAAAAGAGTGGTCACTAAACTATTTGCTAAAGTTGACAAGACTTAGCAGCATGGAGAAGTTGCAGCTCATCTTCTAAAACCACAATGCCAAGGTGTAGAGCAAGAGCATTGTGCTAGTAGACACAATGCAATAACAACATATGTGAGCTTGACCAAGCACACTAAAAATTTTACTGAAACCATGAGGCAAGTAGGATCCTCTTTAACTCTTCATGCTTGCATCTTTGGCAGTGTTGTATCTTGTGGAAAGGTCAGAGCGGATTAAATATCCATGATAGCTTTGTGTAATCAAGGAGCTGATTTGATGTATCCTATCACTGACTCAAAAAGTTAACCTGGAGATGGTTTGTTGAATTCCCATCCCCAACTTTGGGGAGATCAGGGTCCAACTATTGTTAATTATGGAATAAGAAGGTTTGAAGTTACTTGGTTGTTAGGGTCTCTAGCAAATTAGTATTGCAAATGGAGTTGAGATGTGAGGACATCAAGGATGCCACTGCAATAGTGACCCTATAGGCAAACCCATTTGTAATGTAGAATTAGGTAGTTCAAGATGCAAGAGCATTAGCCATCAACAAGTGCCATATCCTTCCTTACATCTAATTGATTGAGACATCATTGGAATCTTGGGAGGTGGTCAGACAATCCCAAATACTTCACCTCGGGTATCCTCTACAACAAGAAGATGGACAAGGGAGATATGATCCAATACTAAATCAACAAGGTAAAGGTGGCATGGGGTCAATTGGCTACATGTATTTGGTGGTTACAGTTGGTCAAAAAATATTGCCATCCTAGACCACGAGGAGGCATGCTTCCCTAGAGCTACAAAATTTTCATGATGACCATGACTATAGGATAGATGTTGGCATCGGTTAAATCAAAAGATCAATCCAAATCCTTTAAGGGATATTCTCACCAACAAAATTTATGCCAAGAAAAGGGGTTGTTCAAAGGTAGGCACTAAGGACGACTCAGTACCTGTTCCCTTGATCCAAAAAAGTTCCAAAGCCTACAATATGAGGTCAATCATTTTTTTAATTTCTTTCAATGGGTGGGGATTTTTAGATGAACTTAAAGCTCTTTCCTGAGGAAAATGGCTAAGGTTTATGTAGATTTCTTCTTTGGTAGCTACTTTTTTTGGATGTGCACAGTTTTGAGCAAATATGTACGAGCAACCATGCTCGTAAATTTCTCAAAGGAATATACAATTCTTTCTTAATTTCTCATTTATAGAACCATATTCTTACTTATTTATCATTCTAACCCTCATTTTAGAGAACATTTTCTATATATGAAGAAATAGTAAACAGTTTAGACACTCTTATAAATCCCTCCCTACCATACTCTCTTTTGAGGATTTAAGTAATTCAATGGATTTAGAAGAATTTCCCTTAGCTTTAGAAATCCCATATTTCAAGTATTGAGAAGCTCTCATGTGACAATGTACACCATATTCCTTGGATGGAGATATTGAAAACCCTCATACCTAAAGCCATTATAATTGATCATAAAGTCATCTCTATCATATTATCAAATATGGGAAGGCATGGGATTGACTTTTAAAATATTTTAAATTCTCCAAACCTAACTAGTTTTAAGGAAATGTGGTCCCTGCTAAACTCCTTCCCGCCATAATATGAATTAGAGAGAAGTTGTAACTCTCATATACATCTTGAAATTCCCGATCGATCTCTTCTACACCTCTCAAAATTATACTTTTAATAGCCCACCATTGAATAGATCATGAAATTTTAAACATTTTTTGTTTTTATAGCTCCTCAATCTAGGCTAAGGAGCAAAAGTTATGACCCCTTCTTTGTAGGCCCTCCAAGGGTATTCTGTTGGCAGATTAGGGTTGGGGCAATCTCTTCAAACCATATTCCTCCGAATGCAAATGTCTACAAACCGGTTTAGGGTTTAGCAAACACGGACATCCAATTCATGCATGCAAACCAATGAGCCAGCAAACGAGCACGTAAGGAAGATTGGAAACGCAATACTTAACATGCAACACATCAACGCCCAACAAGCCACCTACCTCTGCCTTTCGCTACCTCTCACAAGCGTGACTAGGCAATTCTATTATATTAACACAAGTGAGCCTGGTGAGCGGACATTGCCTGTAAAGAGACGAGCACAACTAGAACGACTAGACCCTAAAAGCACAAACATCTTCTTCGATGACATTGTAGCCATATACATAAACCGTAACAAAGCCTTGCATCAAATTTGCCTCACAAAGATTGCAAGTGAGCACGTGGTGCCAAAGCATCAAAAGAGTTCTCGAAAAAGGAGACGTATCATACGGTTCAACAACTACAACAAAACAAAAGACCCTGAGAACCACTACAGGGATCAATGCCTCCTGTACCTGCCATTCCATCAACATGAACACAACCTCTTAACCAAAAACCCGACCTGGCTTGACATGTACAATTCCAACACCAATACGATCAAAACAAATTGGCAGCAATTCAACAAGATTAACGCATGCAATTCAACACCCAGCCCAGCAAACTCTTCGATGAGCTCAACGACAGATACAAGCGTAGAGGCACCAATCCAAGATAAGTTTGACCTCGGGACATCAATTCGTCAACTAAAAAAACAACAAGGATGCATCCTTGACAACATCATACTCAAAAGAAAACATTTGCCTTGCTGACAATATTGCAAGCGCTACTACGGATCTACTCACACAACCAGACTTCAAACGTTGACCTACCAAGAGCACTAATCCTTGCATATACTGGCAGAGCGGCACATACAGTACACGGAATGACACTGCATGCGGCACTGCTGTACCTCCCCCTACTGACATCCACATACATGGCACTATCATCAAAGAAGCTCCAAATACTATCCGAGCTATATAAAGACGTGCAACTCATTGTGATTGTGAGATCTCTTTGGTGGGAGTCAACACATTTGTCGCCGCAGACGTGCGCATGCATGAGATAAAGCACAACCATGATAAGCCCTTCGGAGGGGTTAACGTCCTCCTCTGCAGTGACCTATACCAAGCAAGCCCAACAAAGGACCCATGGATATTTATGGAGAAAACAACAATATCTACATTGCTCGGATCGTTTTGGAGGTCGTTTTGGAGGACAAACATCCGATACTACCAACTTGATTTGCCCATGCCGCAAACCAACAAAGACTTTCTGACACTACTAAACAGGATAAGGACAAGGACTCAAACCAATCAAGATCTGCATGAATTCAATAATGTGCATGTCACCAAACCACCGAGAAAATGCCTTTTCTCGCACCTCTTTTACACAAATGTGGAAAAAAACAAGCACAACGACTCTGTGTTCGAGACCATCGAGAATCAGCCTCCTATTCTAAAAGCAGCTGACATTAAACATAAAACCTGCAGCAAGCGAGTAAACATACCAATAGGCACGAGGCTAACAGCGGCACTACACAAAGAGTTGCGCCTCAAGGAGGGCATGATTGTTGAAATATGTGCAGCTAATCTAGACACAAGCGATGGCATTGTCAACGGTGTGGATGGGATATTCAAGAGCAACACAGCCAATACAAAACCAGTAGTGGTTTGGATCGAATTTTTCGATCCGCATGTGGGACAAGGGCAAGAATCAACAAGTTCCTATACACTAAAAAAACACAACTATGATGGACCCCAATCACATAGGTTGACAAAGAATTCCAAGTTGGGAAGAACCACCTCAACAGCATTACACGGAAGCAATTTTTGATTCAATTAGTGACTGGACGCACAATACATCGGTCACAAGGGTTGACCTTGGACACAGTAGCTTTTGACCCCTTCGGCATAAAGACTCATGGGCTCATGTACACAGTGCTATCGAGAGTACGCGACCTAGCCGGCCTGTTCCTGCTATCAAAGGTGGAACAAAAACAAATCAAGGTGGATGTACTAGTCCAACAAGAGACGCAACGATTGAGAAGCCAATGCAAATGGGTGTTCTAGCACAAAGACATCAAAGAAAAAGGAGAAGAGCATGCAACAATACAATGCTTAAACACAACGTCAATGCACGGGCACATGGAGGACATCCTCTACTGCAGAGACATACTCGACGCAACAATCTTATGCTTGCAAGAGACAAGACCGCAAAATTTTGAGGTTATTAAACTCTGAGGATTCCAGGAGTCTTGCATCAACACGGGCTTAGGAATAACAACATACAATAAAGACACTCTCCTCCTACAACAAAACATAGAAAAAATGGAGAAAACTTCCAATGCTTAACAACAATCTTCCAAACCAAAAAAAGGGAGAATATCACCATCTTCAACATCTACAAGTCACCGGCAACTAGCACAACCAGAATACAAGAGCATCTGCAAAAAGTATTACTGACAATTCCACAGACCAAAACAACATACATAGTGGTAGATTTCAACATAGACTGCAACACACAAACTAACAACAAAAAAAAGCTCGAAGACTTCATGTCGCATTGCAAACTTCAACAAATAGTAAAAGTACCAACTACAATATACGGATCGACTCTCGACCACATCTAGACAAACAGACCTGAAGCAAACGCACGAGTAGGGACAAGATTTGCCTACGAGGTAGACCACTCCCTGTTATTCACAGACATAGACACAGACATGGAAAAAACAACACACAACTACGACCATAAACCCTCGACCTCCATACTCCCTGCATTGGTTATAAAAATAGCTACGCTTTACCCACCCACCAAGAAAAATAAACATCCACGGGCAAGCCAATTGGACAAAATCCACCTTGTTTTTTTCCCCCTTTTTACCTCCATTATTTTCTTTTCCTGAAATCCACCCTCAATTTAAATTTGAACCCCCCCAATCGCGAAGGCTTTTAGCTATTTGCATGTGTAAATCCAAGTAAAAAGCCATGGATGGTAGGTCAAAAATATCTCTCTCTTTCTCTCTCTCTCTCTCTCTCTCTCTCTCTCTCTCTCTCTCTCTCTTCTTCAAGTGTGTGTGTTCAATTCTCTTTTCAAGTGTGTGTTTGTGTATGTGTGTGGGCCCACTTCTCTCTCTCTCTCTCTCTCTCTCTCTCTCTCTCTCTCTCTCTCTCTCTAATATGTATACAATTCTCTTTTCAAATTGTGTGTGTGTGTGTGTGTGTGTGTGTGTGTGTGTGTGTGTGTGTGTAAGTGTGCATGGGTCCTCAAACCAAAGCAAAACATGGGCTCTCTCTCTCTCTCTCTCTCTCTCTCTCTCTCTCTCTCCCCTTTCCAAATCAACTCAGCCCTCTTTCTTTCTCTCTTCCTATCTTCCCAAATCAACTCATCCCTCTAAGGGTAGTGCTCACGAGTACTTGTACTCGCTCGTTTTATAACTTGCAGTGCCCTTTCCTTTTTTTGCAAGCTTTGTGAAAAAAAGCCCTTTCCTTCCTTCCCCCACATAAGTTTTAGGATAATTAGTATTGAACCTTTTTAGAACCACCTTACTTGTTAGATGAAACACTTTCCCCAATCATTGTCAAGGTGGCCAATTGCAAATATGTGCGAACTCTCCCAAAAAAAAAAGTTATAAATTCTAAATCTCTATTTACAAATGATCCCACCTCTATTTTATACAAATTTTGTGCATACTTATCCTTAAAGGTCCTTAAAGTCATGTCATATTCTCCTTAAGAAATGCTATAATGTCTTCTTCTTTTTAGCAAAATGGAACTTTATATTATGATAAAGAATACAGCATAATGCCATATTAACAGCAATATTCCATAAAGTTTGCCGATGGCCATTCATACCTTGAAGCATCCCCCATATATACTCATTGCAACAATTTGCAACATATAATTTTGAGCTTCTAGCAAATAGGGGCCCCTAACTTTGGTAAAATCCTATTAATTAATTAATTTTTGAGCTTCAAATAGGGGCCCCTTTTATAAGGATGCCTATATCTATAATTTGAACCCCTAATGTAAATATATTATGTAAAGTCAAACAAAAATAAATACCCCTATATTGAACCACGTACCAAAGGCCAAAGACAAGACAAAATGGCATACAATCAGTATCCACGTTATACATTGTGTGGTATGCCCATAATGGTGTTGTGACCTTGTGTTCCCAATCACTATGGCTGGCTTCCACCATGCGGGTCATTGTGAAAGTCAATGTCTTGTTTGTTCTCTCAGCTTGGCCATTGGCCCTTGGATAATAGGCCAAGGAATTTTGATGAATGATCAGGAACTCTGAATTCAATATCGTTACATTCTCATTTTAAAAATGAGTATCTCTATCGTTGCTGAACAATTCTAGGGGGGACATCCGAATCTTATGATAACATTTTCATACAAGAACTTGGTCGTAGTTCTTGCATTAGCTTGTTGTGTTGCTTTAGCTTTTGCTTTAGCTTCTGCCCATTTTGTAAAATAGTTAGTAGTAGCAACAATGATATACTATTCTTGAATTCCCTTGGCTACTGGACAAATTGCCCATATAAAATTTATCCCCCATTTCTCAAAGGGTTTGTCAGCTAGAACACCTTGTAGGGGGCATTTGATCTGCTTGTTGGGTACCTTCGATCACTAGCATGGATCACAATGCTTAACAAACTCAGCCATGTCTTGAAAGAGTGTTGGACACCATAGGTTGTCTTGCATTCCTAGGCCTTCCTTTTTCATGGTTGTATAATTAACTTCGGCATCATTTAATGGGTGGCTTGCAAAGCAGACTTTATAGTCTAAATTGTGCTCACCTGGATGCATCAATACACATCCTATGCTAAGTTCAAGGCATCGATGTGGACATGGAATATTAGACTCCACTACTCTAGTGCCCTTAGGATAGGTGTGGTTGCTAGTACTAGCGTGCGTTAAAGTCTCAAAGGCATTGTGGCACTCTTCTGTCCAAATGAATACTATCAACAACTTATAGAAGGGACGTGCAATCTCTGCATAGGGAAAGATGAATCTTCTTTAATAACCTTTGTTCCCTATAAAGCGTTGTATGCCTTTTGCATTCGTTGGTGGGGGTAGCTCCAAGATGATCTTGATCTTGTTGAAGTCCGTGGCAATCCTGTTTTTGGACGCTATGTGCCCTAGGATCACACCATGCTTAACCCAAAATAAGCATCACCTGTTATGCTATTAGGATTCACAAATGCCCCCACAACATTTCAAAGGCTTATGATAACAACATTTAAGGTTTCTAGATTATCTATGTCTCAAATCCACTTGGGATGAGATTCATCTAAAGTATTTAAGGCTGGTCTTCGAAAGATGTCAACTTTATCAAATATCTTTAAGCCCACTAAAATGCCAATTCTGGGTTAAGCACGTTGTGATCCTAGGGCACATAGTGTCCAAAAACGGGATCTCCATGGACTTCCGCAAGATTAAGCTCATCTTGGAGCTACCCCTACCAACAAATGTAAAAGGCATATAATGCTTCACAGGGAACACGGGTTATTATAGAAGATTCATCTTTCCCTACATAGATTGTATGCTCCTTGTACAAATAATACTTGTCCTTGGACAGATGCCTGCATGTTGTCTTTCAATGTACGGTGCTTCTCGATTGATTGGGAGGTTAGTTCTTCTAGATTAGAAGAATTTTTTGTCCCTTGTATAAGCTGTTGATAGCATTCATTTGAATAGAAGAGTACCCGAATGCCTTTGAGTCTTTAACGTATGCACTAGCAACCACACCTATCCTAAGGGCACCAAAGTGGAGTTTAATAGTCCATGTCCACATCGATGCCTTGAACTTCACTTTAGGGTGTGTATTGACACATCCAGACGAACACAATCTAGACTATATAATCTACTTTGCAAGCCATAGCAAAAAATACACTCCTCGTTCTATAGCAAAAGATATTTTTTGCTGGTCTTCAAGGGCAATGGACACTTCTCGAGAATCCATCTCGAAAGCTATAGGCCTCCTTCCCTCCCAATCTCTCCAACACATGTTCTGTGAATGAAAGAGAGTAGTGGTCTTTCCTTGTTACGGCATTGACCTTTTTGAGGTCTCTTTGAGGTTGACATACCTTGATCTTGTTATTTTTCGCTATCACAAATATAATGGGGGATACCCAATTAGTGTGTTCAATCTCATATATGAATCAGGCCTAGCATCAATTTTTTGAATTTCTTCTCTTACAAGCGATGCTTATTTTGGATTCATTGGATGGTCTTTGCCTTACTGGCATAGCATAATCCATCAATGGTATGTTGTATTGTACAATCTCTGGTGGAATACTCTTCATGTTGGTGTATTTCCATGCAAAACAATCTTTATAATCCATCAGGTTGAGATCAAATATCTCTCCTCTTCCGATGTTAAGTCATCAACAATGGCTAAATTCACCGCTTTAACTTTAGCTCGGCCATCAAGCCCTTTGCTTGTATCTTCTTCTACCAACCTCTTAGCTTGCTCTTAGGACAATTTCACTGGTATGAAAGAATTGGTGAAAGATATACTCTATTTTCCAAAGCTCGGCAAGAACCTTTTGTCAGTTAGACAAATGACAGAACACTACTATCAAGGCATCTTCGATGAATGCACAATCATGGATAAATCTAGAGGATATAAGCTAGTGGAAAAAGCAATCAAGAAAGGATGCTTATTCAGGATGCTAGCTTCAATACCAAACTTACATGCCATGTTAGCTCAATAGCAACCAATGCCACTTTCTACAATTTGGCACAGAAGATATGGACATGTCAATTTCAAACGCTTGATGTAATTAAGAAACCAGAATATCGCACTTGGCATTCCTAAGCTACAGTACTTGAAAAAGTTTACGAAGCATGTAGCTTCAGTAAATAGAAGAGAACCAATTTTGACAAAAGTACCCCTCAAGCAAGAGATATTCTTGATTTGATATATACAAATGTATGGTGTTGTGCACAAACCCATAGCATCAATGGTTCACTACTTGACTTTCATCGACGACTACAACAAATATTTTTGTCTGCTTTTTAAAGGAGAAATCTAAAGTATTTTTTAAATTTCAAGAATTCAAAGCCATGGTAGAGAACCAGACAAACAGAAAGATCAAAGTCATGAGATCCGATAGAAGAGATGAATATATGTCTTCACCATTCATGAACTTTTACAAAAGTAATGGCATTCGAAGACAACTCACATGTATAGATACTCGTAAGTAGAATGCAAGAGCTGAAAGAAAGAATGGGATTTTAGTAGATTATCCTAGAGCAATGCTCAGTGAGAAGCATCTTTTGAGTTAATAATATTGCCACTACAAACTACTTGCTTAATCGGCTTCCGACTGAACAGATTCAAGACATGACACTTATGAGACATTCCCTGGATATAAGCCATGCATTGAGCATCTCCGCATATATAGTTGCATAGCATATGCCCACATACATGCAGAAAGTTGGATCTTAAGTTATGTAAATGCATCATGGTTGGTAACAATGAAGAGAGCAAAGTATACAAGTTGTATGATCCCATCAACCAAAAGATCATAATCTCTAGAGATGTTATTTTTAATGAAGAATCGGAATGAAAAATATCAAATACATAGCAGATGGTCAGACCGATTACTAAGTTACTTATAGAAAAGGTTGATGAAAAATAGAAAGACTTGTAAAAGAATCCACCAAAAGAGCAACAACTCAGATAGTCTACTAGAGAAAATAGACCATCAACAAGATTGACATGCTCAGAAAGGCAAAGCAATTTGTATTAAAACCACCAATTATGCTCTTATGACTACCATCATGGTTACAAAAGAGCTAGTATACTTTAAGGACGCAGTTGACAAGCCTGAATGACAAACTACTATGAATGAAGAGATGAAAGCCAGTGTAGCATGAAACTGCTCACACTATATATACACCAAAATAGGCCACCACACTACCTCATAAACTCCTTCACATTGATACCACATACATTTGTTTTAATCCTTACATGCCTCGTTCAACTTGCAAACTAAATTCTTTTATTTTTTCTATAAGTCATTCAAAGTGCTTCACGTAAGACATCATCTAAATTTATATTTGAAAATTTGATTTCACATCATGTTAACCCACTTATTCAATTATGTGCCACTACAGAACAAACATTGTGCGAAGTCTTCTTTTTTGTCAAAGTAATAATCACCTTCCTCCCATGCATATCCTTTTTGCCACCAATAATGTTTTGTACCCATCATTGGACAATATAATACTTAGTTCAATATACCCATTCATACCTCATTTTATCCTAGCCTTCAAGTTAATCATTTGAATTGTGTTATTGTGCAAACTTGCATTATACTCTCTTTGCATTGATTCCATCCAATCATGAAAAAATGAAGCCTCTACATATGCTGAAAACTCTTCAAGAATATTTGAGTGCAAAAAAATGCCTTATTCTTACATTATTCTCAATGCATTTGCCTTAGCCCAAAAAGATATTCTATTGACTTTCATACCTTTAGATCCAAGATTGATATTTTTAGATCATTTAAATTCTTTTTTGTCATTAGTTGACTATCCTCTGTAAGGTAAAACAATTTATATCATTATTACATTGTTCTTTCAACTCACTCAAGCAAAAGTCATTGTATTATTATCTTCTACTCATAATTGTAATCTAATTTTACAAGTCCTTTTTTTTTTAGTTCCAAGATATGAAAATCAATTTTTATTGTTAAAATATATTGTCACACTTGGCCAATTATTAAACTCTCCTTTTGAATGCTTCATCATGTAAGAATCGTTCACATTATCTTCACACAAAACCAAGTTTTGTTCATCTATCACACCTACCTATAAATTTGCTTTGAAAACGTCTACTTAAAAAAATTGTCCTCAATCAATCATGCATATAGGTCTTTTTATTAAAAAAATCTATATCAAAATGATCAATATTTTGATAGTAAAACTAGTTCTCTTGTTATTCTCGTTCATTGTCATGATTGAGACTATCATTATGTCTCCTTTTGAATTTTTATTCTCGTTAGTAGTCATGATTGGCACGGTTGTTATTGAGGTTGCTTTCAAAATATGCCATGGCTTTGATTTCATTTTGAAACGATTGTCATTATTAATAATAAGATTTTAAAAGGTGGCCAATGTAAGAAACATCTCTTGGCTACTAAGAAACAATCAAATGATTGATAATCTTAATAGTGCTAAGAATTCATTTTGTTTGGATGTAAAAATTAAAGTGATACCAAAATACCTATTGAATTCAAAACAATTGACAAGAACGCCAAAGAATAAAGATATTCATCTTTAGATGCTTGACAAGGGACCCGACCCATGAGCCATTCTCAGCTGTTTGACAGATATGATTACACCTTGATTTAAATCCTAGACAGCTTATATAGCATGGTAAGCAAGGCTTGGACAAACATATATCTCTAGTTAAGTTATTGCTTCTGTACAGTCATTCTTTGTAATCCTTATATTCTCCAGTCACCCTACAGAACAGAACCAAATTATCGAAAGTTTTGTACCATGAACACCAATCACAGGTCTAAACAGGATGGGAACATACCTATCATATGTAAGAAAAGCTTCCCCAAGCGTTCCAGCTGTTTTGTTGCGAACTTTTCTTACGAGGACCTTGCAAAATTAGAGTACAAAAACACATGATTAAATCTACAGACCTGATTCTTGCCATATAGACTCCTACAGTGTCCGATCATACTGCCCAACAATACGATTAAATCTTGCAAGAACCTTGCAAAATTAGAGTACAAAAATACATGATTAAATCCACAGACCTGATTCTTGCCAAATAGACTCCTACAGTGTCCGATCATACTGCCCAACAATACGATTAAATCAATCCATAACAAGAACTTGAAAAGGGTTCATGTAAAACAACCTGTACTTGATCAAGAGGTCCTCTCTGAATATCTCTGTTGCGATGAATGACAAGCCCATTATCACATTTATTTATAAAATGAGCACTGCCGCTAATATCATAAAGATTTGGTGCCTCTCCTTGCCATAATTGCATCTGAGCCAATGCAAAGACCAATGTAATGTAGCGCTCTTCCTCTTGGTGACCAAACATTTGTTTGCTTACACAAAGATACACTTTTCTATACCTGCTTGGGATGAGCCACAAACCAAACATGACATTCATGATGCTGCGCAAAGCGCTTTATCTTGGTCAGTATCTGGCTTACGTACTCTGTCTCTGTCCTGAAATTAAAGAAAGTCAGTCAGCAGTGTATCTAAGTTTATGGTTTTTCAGCACTTGAGCACAACGTCAAAGAAAACAGAAATTTGACATACTGGTGAGAGGAGCGCTGATGGTCCAACTCATTATACGGGTCGATAACCAATCCACGGATTCCATGTCTCATCACTGCAGCCTTTGCAAGCTTCAGCACCCAATCCACTGAAGGAAGCTCGTCATCATCACATCTGGAAACAATTATACCCTAAACATCATCCACGTCCTTGGAAAACCAACATGAAGAATCTGTGAAGAGTTGTATGAAAACCGTTCTATTTTGTTTGAATGGAGATTCACCTGACTAGGTAGAAGTTGTCATTCAGCCATTGCTTTCCTGCTTGTAGCTCTTCAGGACTGATTCTGGGTACTGAACGCGCATATCTGCATACATAAAGCTATCAATTACTTGTTTATGATATAATTCACTTTTCCCAAAATCTCACTTATATCTACTAAGCCTTGACATGACAGAATGATCGACCCACATATTTACAGACTACGTTTATGGATTATTCATGGATATTTCAATTCCATTTGTTTGCTTTTCTATGCGCATATGTTTCCTGATGGGCCAGTTATCTTCTATTGCAAATCCTCTGCATAGGTCATCATCAATTTAGTGGTGGTTAGGCCAACTATGAATTGTTCAAGCCTCCTACTGCTCATAAGTGCTGACCCTATCTGACAACTCTCAGAACCCATCAAGTGCTAGTGTTTTTCCTCTCAGCATTGAAATATCAAAGACAACCAAGAAGACTCATGGGTTTGGACCCACAAGAACAAGTCTATTACCTACAGAGGCTAAGGCTCAACTTGTCTCTCTGGATATGAAAGTTTTTAACATGGAAAACAGGAAATAGTACAGGAACTATTGCAGATACACAATGAAACAGCGCCTGCACCTCAATTTTTAACCAAAGTCCAGGACATGGGTACTACTCAGTTCAAGACCGTGAAACAGCGAGGAGAGCACGACAGAAAAGATTGACCATACTATGGAAGCAACCCCCCAGATTGAATGTGGGCCTCAAGCCAAGCTAGTCTTAATGACAAGATGGCAAGGAGCAAGGTTCTCAAACAAACCAAGGTAACAAGTTATGGATCTCAGAGGAGCTCACTCCAACTCAGCTCAAGATAAAAGCCACAGAATTGACCAAAGTGAAGGACGCTTGCAAAGAAGGAAAATGGGCTGTTTACAGAGACGAAAAAGCACTAATTAGAGACTTTGAATCTAAACATAAAGACTCTCAGCCTTAAACTGAAGTAAATGTTTCTTTTTATAGTAGAGCATACCTATCCTATAATAATCTTGGAGATGCTAGCCGCACTCCAAAAGACTCTTAGTCTATAACTGATGTTGGTGTTTATCCTTTTTTATGGCATTCTGTCTCATAGGCCTGTAAAGCCTCCTGGAGACGTTAATATATCTTTCTAATCTCAGTGTGAATTTTTAATGATGTGTATGCGAATGTTTTTTTCAGTTTCCCTGACTATTTGAAATTCCAAGTTTTATTAAGTATTTCAATGGAAATTGCTCCCCTTTTCGAACCGGTCTTCATCCCGTCCCTTTACCTTTTCCTCTTCAAGCTAGTAGGTGAGGGTCTTTGTTTGACAAAAGGATTTGAATATGGAAGGTGACCACTTGGTATGGAAAAAGGGTCTCACATGGCAGCACCCATAGTTGCACGAAACGGCCGTTTCGTGGCAGGAAATGGAAACTGCGTTTCTGAAAACGGCGTTTCTTCAGAAACGCCGTTTTGTAAAACCTGTTTTTGCCCTAGACCCCCAAAATCGCGATTTCACCGCCTGGCTTTTTTTTTCGCCGCCTCCCGCCCATTGCACTCCTTCTGTGCATCCTTGCTGCTCTCTCCACCTTCTCTAAGCTCTCTCCATCCCTCCATCCTTTGCTCTTGTACTCTCCAACCCGTTTTCCTCGGGCCTCCGTCCTTCTCTCTCCATCCTCTTCATCCTCTTCATCCTTCTCTGCAGCATGATGCATCTTGATTCCTAGACTATGTTATTTCTTTTTTTTATGATAGTAGATACAGTACTTACTACTGAGTGTACTTTGGACCTTGGTGCCAGGTGGCAACTACTTTTTTTTATATCATCCATGGGTGCTTTTATTTTGAGTCTTGCATGACTCATGAGTCATGATCATGAAATTTGTGGATCATGAATCATCTATGGAGTCTGGACATTGGATGCTTTCAAGTTTCAAGTTTCAACTTGTGTGCTAAGTTTAAAGTACTTCAAACTTCTAAATTTCAGAATCTTGTAATGCCAAACTTGTTAGTCATGATACATGTTGATTTCAGATTATTGAAGCATCATTCAAGAATTTAGAATCATAGAGGCATGAATGATGCATTGATGCTTGAAGCTTCAAGTATAGATAATTGTATTATGTATGATTTGCACTCTATTGATAATTATATTATGTATAAAAAATAAATTTTTATACATAAATTGTATCATATTGCTGTTTCTTCCGTTTCCGTTTTAGCGGGGGCCGGAAACTCCGTTTCTTCCGTTTTCGTTTCGGCTGGTAACTATGGCAGCACCTCGACTCCTTAACCTCTCCCCAAAGCACAAACAAAAGGTACATAATGCTTGCTTTCCTTTCCAGCTGGGGATCTTAATAGTGCTTAAAACACAGCCTTAGGTCAATCTAGGAATTCCTTTGTGTGTGGTTGTGCGTCGATTGGAAGTCTATGCTTTACGTAAAGTTTCAGTATGGTCGACACAAGAAGAACCAAGGGAAGATCCACCAAAGAAAGTAGCCCTAGCGGTCAAGAAGATGGTTGAGACATTACTAATCACATAGGTCGAGACATTACTATTCAGGGTGGTGTATCAAGTAGTTTCATACTCATGGTTAGTCATATCCAAGCACAAAATGTATATGAGAAATAACCTTATTTCTTATTTAATTTATGTGCAAGAGGCACATAAAAAAGAAAATGAGTATAGTATCACTTCGAAAGGGACAAAATTCCAAGATGAATTCAAAGAGAGTTCCTTACAAGTGCAACATGAAATTAGCAAAAAATCAAGGGGGATCAAGCCATAGAAGAAACTCCATGAGAGACATATGGTACGCAATACTCAATCTATTCCAAATGTGTGTGTTCAACAATACATGATAGGCCTCTTATATAGAGAGTGCCCTTTGAATAGTCAGCATCTGTGGGATCCTCCGATCCACATCTCTCCTTGTGGATATCCTTGATCCACATCATGTAGTCCACATCCTAGGATAGCTACTTTAATTCTTTCCTATACCATACCTTAGCCTTTAATCTATGTGCTCATGGCACCATATCTCAACACCTCCCCTTGGTGCCATGATCCATTGGCTACCGCAAGGTGGTCAAGTGTGAGTTTATATTCCATCACCTCACTTGGTGCATACCTTGCTACATAAAGTGGTCAAGTGTGGGTATTACAAGATCAAATCCTCCCATGGGTGCTTACATGGCTACTCTCAGGTGGTCAGGCTTGATATACAAACATGTGGGCTAGAGGTGGCAAGGTTGTTGCTTCTCAATGCTTGATGTCGATGGCGTTCTCTTCTTTGCTTGACCTAGCTTGATGCATGATGCTTTGTTCTACCATGTGCCTTAATGCTTTATGTGTGGATGCCATGTTTTGTGTTATGGTCATCTCACGCACTTGTGCTTTTGGCATGCTTATGACAACGATGCGTGCATTCATTCTTTGATTTATCATTTGTTGCAAAGATCTTACCAATTGATTTCTTTCAATATTGGCATTGTCTAATTGCATACAATGATTCTAACTTGACAGACGCGTAGAGCACGAAAAGGCGATCACTTTTTCTATTTGGAGCGTGTGCAAATTCTTCCTGGATTGGAAGTTCCGGCTTGTTGAAGTTTTGATCCCAAAAAAAGGGACCCTATGCCACATGGCAATCTTCTAACTGAACTGAATTAACCCAAGTCTAAGAAAACTTAACCATGGTCAGATCTAACTCTAACACATATCATGGATGATGTGGCAGAGGGTGAGGTAATACAACCAGACGGTGGGAACGAGTATGGCTTCATAAAACCAGACGGAATTCTACTCTCCAAAGCTCTCCCTCACTCCCTCTCTCTGAAGATACACTAGGGCCCAGGACAAATTGTCGGGCTGGACCCCCCCGAAGGTCTTTATTAATTGCAGAAATTCTGTTACAGAAGTTCAGCTTAGAGCTGTCTCGTAAGTCTCTCTTTTTTCAAAACGTGAAAAATCCACTTTTACAAGAGCTTCAAGCTCCATTCAAATTGGCAACATGCCACTTGTCTAGAATCTAGACTAAATCCTATTACAAGCCTCTAAGGGCCATTCTGGAGTCTTCAAAGCTCTCGGTCACACGAACCGCCTCCTAGATGCTTGTCAGGCTCCCATTTCGCTTAGGAAAAATAGTCCTTCCTAGTACCTGCAACAATTAATTAAAGTGCACCACCATGGTACCCATTAATTGTTAGCGCTTTGCATGCAAATAACGCACTGTGGACTAATCCTAGTCACGGTGGGCGTCCCCACTGAACACATGTGCACATCAAAACAAATATATATACAAATAAACATATATATATTTTCTCTGGTTGACTAGGGTCAACACTCTTGATTATAATTAAAGAGCTTTGACTAAGGGTCAAGGCGCCTTAATTATAGCCAAGTCTCTCCAACCGAAGTTGGCACATCTTGGTTAACCGGGGTTAACCCTCTTGGCGCATGCCAAGTCTTGTTGACCGAAGTCAACACTCTCTGACCGCAGTCAGGTTTACTTGACTGGAGTCGAGTATCTTTGACCGTAGTCAATCCTTTGACCATTAAAATAACTCTTTGACCATAATTAATACATATAAAACTCTTTAATTATGATCAAATAAATGGTCAACTGTACTTTGACTTAGGATATTTACATTATGGTGACATCCCCTCGGCTTCTATTCAGTTGACCTCAACTGAAAAGCTTCCTTGTAAACACCCAAAAGCTGTGGATGATCGAATAACATGTCTTCGTCCATCCACTTGGCATCTAATGCGGTATAATTCTTGAATTTTACAAGATACCTGTAAAATTCCTTACCCTGAGGGCCTTTACGTACAATATGGTACACAATTTGCTCTGGCTGAAGGACTTCCTCCAGCTCATCCACTTCTGGTGGATCCTCTGATACTGGTTCTGTAGGCTCTGGTCCTTGAAATTTCTTTAGAAGACTCACATGGAATGCATTGTGAATCCTCCAATGCTCTGGCAATGCTAATCTGTATGCAACCGCATTTATTCTTTCTGTAACCCTAAAAGGGCCATAATATCTGGGAGATAACTTTGCATACACTTTCTGTTTGCCTTTAAACTTGCGGAGCCTAGCTTTTTCAAACCTCAAAAGTACCCAGTCCCCTTCCTTGAGATCTAGCTGTCTCCTATGTTTATCTGCAGCTCTTTTATGTTTCTCTTGAGACCTTTCAATTGCTGTCCGGACTTGGCTATAAGCTGTCTGGAGGTCTCTCACAAACTGATCAGCTGCAAATATTTCATCTTTGGTCCTCAATATAGGTGGCAAAATCACTTTCCCATATATGATTTCAAAAGGGGCTTTCCTTGTAGAGCTATGTATTGTATTATTGTAAGCAAACTCTACTAACGGTAGGTACTTTTCCCAGTCTGAACTTTGGTCACCCACGTAGCATTTCAGCATATCCAAAATGGTAGAATTTGCTACTTCACTTTGACCATCTGTCTGGGGATGGAAAGAAGAAGAAAAATTCAGATTCGTCCCCATGTTATCAAATAAAGCTCTCCAGAATAGACTGGTCATTCTGGGATCTCGATCACTAACAATGGACTTAGGCATACCATGATGTTTAAAGATCTGTGCCATGAACAGCTTAGCCATATGATCTGCCTTTATGGTTTTGCGAACCGGAAGGAAATGAGCTTGTTTGCTGAATCTATCAATGATAGTCCAAATCCCATCATTCCCTGACTTTGATCTCGGCAAATCAAAAATAAAGTCCATTGTAATACTTTCCCATGGTGCCTGAGGCACGGGAAGAGGCATAAGTAGGCCAGGTGCCTTCTGTCTATCATACTTCACTTTCTGACACGTAAGGCATTCCGTAACAAACTGATGTATATCTTTCCGCATTCCTGGCCAAAAGAAATATCTTTCCAGAGCTAGAGTTGTTGCTGTAATTCCTCTATGTCCAGCATAGGGAGGTGCATGGCATTCCCCCAAAATCTTTTTCCTCATCTCCTGGGTGATGCATAGGCAATCATCTTTCATTAAATACCCATCTTTCAGGGAATAGTGACTGGTGGATTGCCCTTCTTGCATTTGCTGTAAAATTTCACCAAAATCAGAATCATGAGCATATTGTTCCCTCATGCCTTCCACGTCCTGATGATAAGCAATAGTTACATTATTGACCTGGGGTCTTCGGGACAAGGCATCTGCCACTCTGTTCCGAATTCCTGGAGTATGGACAATCTGAAAATGATACATTGACAGCATGTTTGCCCATTTCATATGCTTCTCTGAAAGCTTGGTCTGAGTCAAAAAGTATTTCAGACTTTGGTGATCTGTTTTGACAGTAAAATCTGCACCCAAAAGATAATGTTTCCATGTATGGATGGCATGAATTACAGCCAATAACTCTTTCTCATAGATTCCGAAATATCTTTCCGCATCTCGAAGTCGTCTGCTTTCATAGGCTACTACATGACCATTTTGATGCAATGCAGCCCCAACACATTCTCCACAAGCATCGCAATCCACATCAAAAGACTGATACAGATCCGGAACTACCAGAATAGGCTCTGTAGTCAATTTTTCCTTGAGTGTATTGAATGCTTTCTTCTGTGATAATCCCCATGTGAAGGCTGCATTTTTCTTAGTGAGGTCATGTAATGGAGCGGCGATATCAGCAAAATGTCTGATAAACCTTCTGTAGTAAGAACACAAGCCCAAAAAGCTTCGAACTTCATGCACAGTTTTCAGCTCTGGCATTCCTGAATGGCACGGATCTTCACTGGATCCATTTGTATCCCATTCTTGGATATTATATGCCCCAGATAGTGGATTTCTTCCAGGAAGAATTCACTTTTCTTGCTGTTTGCATAGAGCTGATGATTTCTCAGCTCTTGAAACACTATAGCAAGATGTTCTCTGTGGTCTTCCTCTGTCTTAGAAAAAACTAAGATATCATCAAAGAAAGTACCCGTAAAATGCCTGTACTTCCGGAAGATACGATCCATCATTCTATTGAAGGTGGCTCGAGCATTTGTCAACCCAAAAGGCATCACTAAGTATTCATACAACCCGAATGTTGTGCGGAATGCTGTCTTATGCACATCCTAAGGCTGTATCCTCACTTGGTGGTAGCCACTCTTTAAGTCTATCCTGCTGAAAACTGAAGCTCCATTTAATTGATCTAGGACATCATCGATACGCGGAATAGGAAATCTATTCTTGATGGTCATTTTGTTCAGTGCGCGATAATCGACGCACATACGGAATGAACCATCTTTCTTCTTCTGTACTAACAGTACAGGGGAACAGAAAGGAGACGAGCTGGGCTGAATCAACCCTTTGGACAGCAAGTCCTTTACCTGAGCCATGATCTCCTCTCTCTGAGTCGCACTGACTCTATAAGGGGGTCTGTTTGGTGGCTCACTACCAGGCATTAACTCTATCTGATGATCTTCTGGTCTCTCTGGGGGTAACTCCCCTGGCAAAACATCAGAAAAGCAATCTTTAAAGTTTACAAGAAACTGGAGCTTATCTTTGTCTGCATCATTCATTTCAGCATGCATATCATTCTCTTTTTCTTTTACAAAAACCATGTACGCAGAAATTGCAGACTTTATTGCTTTACCGCATGAAACATCAGATACAATGGGGATAGTGTCCCCTTTATTCCTGGCAATTAAACGCTGATTTTTCCCCCTATGCACAAATTCCAACACTCTTTCAGGAAGAGTCAACTTCACTGCCTTGCGGTGAAACCAAGGCATCCCCAAAACTACATCATAATGTTTCAGTGGAGAAATGAAGAAGTCTTCCTGATCCACATAACTCTGAACATGAAGACGGAGCTTCCCTATCAAGGGAGTAACTGGCACAGGATTCCCACAAAACATTTGATCGGCATCCAAAGCCCTGCCTAACTCTTCCGTCTTTATTCCCAGCCTCAGGGCTAGATCCTCTGATATGAAATTATCACTAGCCCCTGGATCAAATAAAATTAGCGCTTGCTGGTCTCTAACTTTGCCCCATGATAGCAGTAATTCTCATTCTTCTGGGTTCAAAGCATGACCCAGTATATCAGGAATTCCTCCTGCCATTGGCTTTTGCGGTCCTCGTGGCTTCTCTGCCTCTTTTCCCTTCGATGTTGAAGGCTTTTCTGGGCACTGGGCAGCCACATGCCCCTCTTTACCGCACCTGAAGCATTTCCCATCTCTACGGAATTCCGCTATCTGTTCAGGGGTGAATAGAGATTTGCCCTTATAAGTCTTTGAAAACTGAGTACCCCTCGGCTTCTGAGGCTGAAACCCTTTCTTTTCAGCCTTGGGGGACTCTTTCTTTTCTGATTTTGTAAAATCAGTTTTCTTTTTATCAGCACGTCCTACATGCAAGGATGGCACTGTAGATGGATCTTGTAGCGGCACAAGACTCGCTACTGAAGCTGAATGCATAAGATCTTGAATATTCTTTGCCCCCAAAGCATTCACTACTGCCTGAATTCTTGGAGTGAGACCTGCTCTGTACTTCCTCATCTGGGTGCCTTTGGAGATCTTTTTGAACGGTGCAACCTGCAAATAAGCATCCCAGAACTTTTGGTTGTACCCATCCACTGTATCTCCTGCATCCATGTGCAAGCTGTCCCAATCTTGAAGAACATGGTCTCTAAACTGTTTAGGCATGAACTGCTGGCAGAAGGCTTTCTTCAAGCCCTTCCACTTCCTTGGGGCTGACCCATCTGTGGTCAGTGCACTGCACCGACCTACCAACTAGCACCTCTCGGGTCCACACCTTCGTCTGCCATCATCGGACCTATGGTAGTGGAGTTCATTTGCGCTATCGATAGCCACTTCGTCGTCTGCTCACTACTTGTATCGACGTCCAGACCGATAGCTTTATTGGCAGCTCTTCTTGCGCTATGCCATCACTTATTCTGCGTCACAGACCTGCACTCTTCAACCTTACTTGGATCGTCACAGTTTAAGGAAACTGTCAAACCACGCTCTGTGGACTAATCCTAGTCACGGTGGGCGTCCCCACTGAACACATGTGCACATCAAAACAAATATATATACAAATAAACATATATATATTTTCTCTGGTTGACTAGGGTCAACACTCTTGATTATAATTAAAGAGCTTTGACTAAGGGTCAAGGCGCCTTAATTATAGCCAAGTCTCTCTAACCGAAGTTGGCACATCTTGGTTAACCGGGGTTAACCCTCTTGGCGCATGCCAAGTCTTGTTGACCGAAGTCAACACTCTCTGACCGCAGTCAGGTTTACTTAACTAGAGTCAAGTATCTTTGACCGTAGTCAATCCTTTGACCATTAAAATAACTCTTTGACCATAATTAATACATATAAAACTCTTTAATTATGATCAAATAAATGGTCAACTGTACTTTGACTTAGGATATTATGGTGACAGGTAACTTAACCGTGCATAGTCAACCAAGGTTAAATACATAAACCATGGTTAGTTGTTATCTTTGCCACGTGTAAATTTTCTAAGGTCTAACATTAGGAGATGGGTTCAAAGAAACAGCGATGGCGGAGACGGCCGACGACGTCGCAGAGAGATGAAAAAGACGCTGAAACTAGAGTAGATACATGCGGCTACCTTTAAGCCGTCTCGTTGTGGAAGACCATTTGTTGTGCGTGGGAGCTCTCAGTCAACCCGCTTAGATTATGGCAAAGATGTTGGAGCGTCTAGGTAGCCGTGTTCATTTGTCACAGCCCATCGACTGGCCATTGAGCTCCTTGAGCTGTTTGGCGTTCATTGGAGAGGAAGCTCAATGGAGCCTTTGTGCCATCGAAGGAGTCTGTTGAGATCGCCCGACTGTAACAGAGCGGCTGCTAGTCCTGTTTGTTGGAACCGTCGAAGGAGACTTCGTGCTGTGTTGACATAGAGGCACAGTTGACATAGGCTGTGTGTCGAGGTCGTTTGGCACTTGGAGCCGCTGAGCCTCTGCTATGTCGGCCCTGCTAGCTAAGCGTGGAAGCTGATAGGCTCATAGGCTGGAGAGTTTAGGCATGCGCTACTGCTGCGGAGGGCACTGCTTGTAGAGCGGTGGAGAAGAGCAGATCAGTATAGTCGCACTGAGGCATAGAAGGAAGCTGATCTTGCAAAGAAGGTTGTTTGTTCGATCTAAGGAGTCGCCTTCATGTGTTGTTGTGGCAGCTATTGGCGTAGGCAGTGAGCGACCTGTGGACCAAAGCTCTCAAGAAGTCCTTCAGAACCCAACTGGTCAAGATTCTCTAAAGTAGGACGCCTTGGTCGGTGATACCGCAAGCAAACTTGAACGTGCAAAGTCAGACGACTGCTGCTGAGGTGTTGTGAAGAGACGCATGAGCCGTTAAGCTTCGGAGAAGTCGTTTGTGTGGCGTGAGGTAGCCTTTGGTCGCGGCTGAAGCTCCTTGGTTCATGCTTTGCTCCTACAAGGAATTGGCCGTCGCTGTAGAATCCATCTTTGCTCCAGTCTGCCTTGACTACCCATGTAGAAAAGTCTGAGTCGCTCGTGGATTTCTCTCTATCTCCTTTCTCCTAAAGTACAATAGGTACCTCTTAAGTATGTCTACCTCTATCTATGAGAAGAGAATGAGCAAAAATAAGTAGCCAGAGATTTCTCAATGGAGGTGAATGGAGATCACTCACAATCACTCAAGAGCAATATAAAAGTAATCTAGAAGAGCTAGACCTATGCTCTGATACCATGTGAAAGTACGGATCGTACCTTAGCCTTTAATATATGTGCTCATGGCACCATATCTCAACAGGTTGCCTAAGTCTTCACCACCCAAGAGACCAGAGGATCTTACTATGGACCTGATTCCTCGTAGTATGCCTTTCCATACCTATTAATGTCAGGCGTAATATTGCAAGTATGCGTACCCGTTCTCATATGCTAGAGGTGGAGAGAGGAGCCTGGGGAGATACTTCAAGAGATCGACGAATTTGCCAAATGTGTGATTTGCAGGACGTGGAGACAGAAGCACATGTTTTATTGACATGCCCACAGTATGCCCACATAAGGAAAGATTTTCGGAATGTCGTAGAGAGGCACTCAAATCTTGTGAGCCTACTCACGCATGTACATCCTCCTATCTTGGGCACATATATTGGTAGGATTCTTAAGCACAGAGAACAATGCACGATGTCGTAGGCTATAAAGCAGTGATACTATGTTACTTTATCACCCCTTCCTCTTTGGAGGACAGAGACTTCCTTTTTTGTATCTTCTCTGATCAGATGAGGTCCCATGGGTCGTTTTTCGGCCCCCAGAGGACGATAATACAACATTCTATTCTATTCTATTCTCATGTATCTGGACAAAGTTGAGTAAAGGAAGAGACCATAAGGATTACTATCTGCGCAATGGGTATCTATGGAATCGATCTATGGAATCGGAGCATGATTTGTATAACATGGGATATGAGATGGAAGGTAATTGAAGGGTGTCTTGGCCCAACGTTTGCAGGGCATCGAGGTATATCACCGCCATTGGGACAACTCAAAAGATATTTCTTTAGGCCTCTAGGTACGATGTCTTTCAATATACGTCATCTTGCACTATTTGTCAAAAGACTAAGTATCGACATCATTTGGAACCACAAGGCTACTTCAGCCTTTGACCGTCCCAAAAGCACCTTGGAACATATACCAATATATATGCATGTATCTATGTATGTATGTAGAGGTATATCTATATATATAACATCACTCTCGTTTTCCTAGGTTCCCACAAGGACACAACATGGTTTGGGGATAATTGATAGGTTCAACAAGAAAGCACATTTTGTTCCTTCTACGAAGACTTTAAAAGTAACGAACACAGCATCGCTTTCATTAAGCACATATTTGTATATCATGGCATATCCAAGTTCATGTATCTGATTGAGACAATAAAGACACCAATAATTTTTGGCAAGCACTATTTACCAACTTGGTCTGGAATTTACATCTTCTTATCGAGACGGACAGGCAAAGTGAAGCTGCAAATGAAGGCTTGCTGGAATTGTTGCAATGCTATGTCCATGATCATCCACAGTTGTTGGAACAATATCTTCCAATGGTAGAGTTTGCCTACAACAATACTATACATTCATCTACAGGTAAAGCTCCAACCGAGGTAGTTTTGGGAATCCTTTACCTTTTTCAGCATTATGCACGAAAGAGGAAGTGTTGGCTGCAGATTAGGTCATTGAGGACATGCGTAAATTCAGCCCAAGAGCACCACAAGAAGTCTTGTATCCGTAAAGCTTGCCTTGTGATATTATGATTCATTCCAGATTTCTCATAAGATAAATTATGTATCCTTTCCTTTGCATCTTCCACTACATTGAAAGATCCATGACGCTTCTCATGTCAGTCTTTCAAAGCTATTAGACAGCTCGTACCTGCGAAAACCCCTTCATGCTCACTTCTTTCCCGCATATAACCTAACAAGATGCTGCAAATCTATCCCTGCTGGCCATGATTCTCCTTTCATGCCGTAGGACTTGGCAAAATGTCTTGGCTAACACACATGGCCAGCATTTAACGTGTAATTTCTTTAGCGAACCTTATAACCATTCATACAAGCTATAATGTAAACACCAAAATAAAAGACAAGCAACAAAGCAATCTCTCAATCATTGACCCTTAAAAAGGCTGCATAAGAACACCCTGCAGTGCTCTGGACAATACTTCAAGTCTAATGAAACATATTCAGATACCTCTGAAGGAAAAAGTACATACACAGCATCAAAGAAAGGCTTCTTCAAATATTTTTCGAGTAGTTTCCTTGCATGCGTGCGCACCTAGGATAAGGGCACAAATAAAGTCAAAGAGCAGTTAAAATGACCAACTGAAGAAGATAACATTTCATGAGGAAGGTAACCCAATACCTTGTTTTCCATTGAGCAAATCCCAAACGTCCAACCTTTCTGCTGAACCAAATTACACATGAGTGCATCAATCCATTCACTCTTTCCAGAATTAGGTACTCCAGTCACCAAGGTCATTTCACCTGGCACAACCTGCCAATTATGCGTCATAATAATTTCACCTGGACTGCCACTATAAACAATTAAGCATATTTGAATAGAGGAAGATTTGACACAACACATTTTCATAGCTATCTTACTAGGAAGAGGGACAAGAAGACGTTGTTAGCATCATACAGATTTATATACCACAAACATGTACCAAAGGTTCTATCTTTTCAGATTAATAAGAATGCAGACTCAAAATGAATTTTTTTCCCAATCGAATCAAACGAGGAAGGGGTAGGCCTATTCCCAGGGCATTTCAGCCCTATAAAAGGGCCCCTGGATCAGGGAAGTTCTATGTCTTTGGTGCCTCAGCTCTTCACTGCAGTTCTAGCAGCAGGAAGGTCCAGAGATACACTTAGTCTTAGTGCCTCACACATTGGCTTCAGTTCCACCAGCAAGGAGGCCTGGAAACAGTGAGCCTTGTGCCTCACCATTGGCTGCAGACACAAGCAGCAATGAGGTTCAGGGTGGGCTGAGTAGATGCACTCCCTGCAGACCTCCTTGGTGCTTTTGTCTACAACCAACACTGAGGTACTGTTGGTCCTCTGCAGCGCAGCAGTGCATCTGCTCTACAGGGGCAGGACATAAAGTACAGGCCATTTATAGGCCCTGGCACTGTCGGCAAAAGCAGCAGCAGCTTCATCCTAGTTGCAACCTTGAAACTAATGTTCAGGGTTCTAAGTTCTTACTGCACACTTCAAAGTTTACAACTGTAACCAAATAAAAATTTATCCCTGCCCCTTGACTTTCAAATACAAGACTCCAAAAATACCTGAGATGCCACGAAAGGAGCATGACATATATGCGCAGCTGTTTGAGGAGCCTATGCAAAGAGGACCACTCACGAGAGCTCACACTAGGGCTGAAGATGCACAGCCCAGCCAGCCAGTGGCGGAGGCTCCTCCAATGATGAGGATGCTTCCACAGAAAGCGAGGAGGAGGAGGACATCAATGAGGAGGAGGCCATAGTGGCCATGTCTGAAAGCGAAGAGGAGTGACTAATTAGTCTCTTTATTCCTACTATGTAGACAGTACGCAATAGACTAGAGTCTAGTAGAGTGGTTAGTTTTTTTAGTGAATACTTAGTGTTGGAATAGGGTTGGTCATATACCTAGGGTTTGAGGGACTGCCACATGGGCAGCATAGTGGCTGCCATGTGGGCAGCATTGAGACAAGGAAAAGCAGGAAAATAGGGCTTCCACATGGGCAGCACATGGTCTATGTGGGCAGCAGGACCAGAGACATACCTGGCAGATGGAAGCCACCATGGAGGACAGCAGCAGCACAAAATTGCCACGTGCCTGTCTGGATATGGAGAGAGCAGAACTTTGCAGGGTTTACAGGCAGGAAAGGCTGTGCTGACCCAGCAATGACATCAGCAACAGTACAAGACAGTACAGTCTGATTCTGTAGACAATATCATTTGTGCCATTGTTCTTACCAGTCACATGGAGAATGTCACCAATGCCATTCTAATTCGATCCGGAAGCTGGAATAGGCCTGACAGAGGGCGGGCATCATTGCACACTGCTTGCAGCAGTTTTGGAGTGCCAGAAGGCCCCAGATCTGGTCAGGTTAGGGCTGGACAGGCGTGGGCCAGTGGCAGCCTGCCACGTGGCCAGGCAGGGCCAGCCAGCCCTCAAATAATGTGCCCCACCAGGGGGAAATGTACAGACGACCAAGTTGGGTAGGGGGGGCTGTTTGGGTCGACCAAATCCCCCCTACCAGGTTGGGTATTTTGGAGGACTTCCCCTATAAAAGGAGGCCACTTGGGCCTCATTTGGCACCGACCAGTGCAGCAATTCAGGGAACATAAAGGAGCACCGGAAGCTAAGAAGCTGCAGACTTAACTCAGCAAGGGGCTGTACTAGGCTGTCTTCCAGGGTAGTAAGGTACAGGGATCACGGACGGAGAGTCTACACAAGGTCAGAGAGGACCAAGCGGGCTAAGGGATCTAGAGGTGCCAAGGTGATAGAGGTACAACATTTGGTAAGGTCAAAGGACCGCGGTTTGGTGGGACTTTGAGCCTCTCTTTTGTATCGTGTCCGTTTGAGGAAAGAAATATACCATTTTGTTGGTGCTATATCTCTCGTGGTTCACAGTCTGTTTACTGACTTGCACACACACACACATGGTTGTGAAATACACATAAGGAAAGAAAATTTAGATTCCGCAGTTAAACACTTCAGCGTGTAATTCTTGGGACGCTCTATCAGTGTTCCACTGCAGGATACCCTCTATATAGGTTCATTTCTAACATGGTATCAGAGCCCTAATTGGAAGGTCACAGGAACTGGAGCTTGAAGGCAAGGACCTTGTTGAAGGACGACCTTGATTCATTGCTCAAGAAAATCTACTTCGACGTCTAAAGGATTGTACCCAGGCGGGAGGCTTAGGTTAAGACGTGTACGAAACTCCTACTTTATCTCTTTTCAGTTCATTGTCATGGCCAACAGATATCAGATTTTGGTGAAACGGGCAAGCTTGATGGGACCAATTACCCATTGTGGACGATGAAGGTCAAGAGCCATTTAGTGTGGAGGGAGTCGTGGGAGATTGTGCCGTGAGAGAGCTGATGCCTCCACCCACCGTGACTACTTCAGCCACAGCAACTACAGCAGCGGTGACTACACTAGCGGACCCAGTGTTAGTGAGAGCATGGCAGATCCGTGATGCGAGGGCCTTGGCTATCATTGTGGGCACCACGGCGGATGCGCTCCCTCACCTACAAATGGCAAATTTTTCCTTCCAAGGCGTGGACCATTCTGAGGGACATGTATGAGCTCAACAACGAAGCGAGGATTTTGAACCTCAAGATGGAGCTCTATGGCATCAGCATACATGAGGGGGATTCAAGACAAGAGCACATTACCAAGTGAAGGTGGTGTGGGGTCAGCTAGCGACAATTGGTCAAAGAACGAACTCGAACGGGATGGCTAGGTATTCTAGGAATGCTCCCCATGAGCTACATTAGTTTTGTAACTACGATGATTGCAGGGCAAAGGCTAGTGCTAGTGAAGTTCAAGGAGCTGGTTCCATTGCTTCTACAACAAGAAGTTCGCGACAAGAAATATGATGGAACAAATTATAAATCCCTAGTAGACCAAAGATGCTGGTATGCACGAACAGAGAGATGGTTTGAGCGACTGGGACTCCACATGGATAGACTCCCTCCCTTCCAGTACAGCATGAACGCTCTGTTTTCTCCCCTCCTGTCACACGAGATCAACCAGGTTATCCGTGAGGATCTCTTACAGCTACACACATTCCGGACCTGGTTGGGACCGAGCACACTCCTAGTGAAGCTTTAGCTTCTACAGAGATCACTGCTTACATATCAAGGAGGGTTTCATTGACCCACCAGGATACACGCAGATCTACTTACCCCACGCAGATCTACTTACCCCACTCACTAGGACAGGTGCATATGCACATTATGTGACATGCAGGAGGTTGAGACAAAGGAGCACTTCATCTTCAAGTGTCATGTTTACTATGAGATCCGAGGGCGTTTCTACTGCCTCTTTAGAGATAGCTATGGGGTTTTGTCCCGATTCCTCACCTACCCAGACCAGAGATGCTTGGAAAGCTTCATTCATAAGGTACTCAGGCACTGCGAGAGGATACTTCAATCACGGAGACACAAGCAAACTTTTTCCTTTGTTGATCCCTCTCAGAGCTCTATCACGAAGTTCTTTCAGCCAGATCACATGGACCCCTACGAGACGAGGCCTCGACATGATCGTGACCAGAGCCAGTGGACTCGACAGCTCAGAGAGGGTTGACACGCAGATTACACTTGGGGATATCCCCTCCCTGTTTAGAGTTGGAGCCTGGCCGACAAGGGTTACTGTAGCCCTTGTTAGGCGCAGAGCTATAACCAAGAGAGGTCACAGGGCTGCACTCGTGAGTGGCCGACAACACTCTATCTCTGATTTCATGCCTCCATTGCCTCATCCAGCCTGATTTATTAGATTATGGGATCATATACAACCATAAAAGAGTAACGTATAGATTTGATAAGGAGCTCCTACCGGTCTCTAGATTACCTCTTATAGTCAACAGTTGTGTTGATAAGCATGCGTAGATCGTCATATCCTGGATCGCATATCGTGATAACTGGCCTTGGTAAGCGCAGATCGTCATATGCTGGAGCGTTGAATGGGCACAAAGTAGTTGGTTGTGATTGCGTACTCCCCGTGACTCTGAAGCGTAACTATGTAGATGTATGGAGTATCTTTGCGCACCCACCTTTCACGTAGAAGACTCCGTTGGCATGCATTAACCTTGAAGCTGCGTTTTGAATTGCAATGGCTTGAGTGGGAGGCTTTATATAGCCATCAACGTATTCAGGCCGACCCCGTCGGTCTATATTCATGCAACGTTTCACCTTATATGTGCATTTCCATGCAACGTCCCATGGGTAATTAAAAAACAATATCCCTTAATAGCAATTCCTCACGGATTAGCAGATGTTTGAACACAAAAGGTCATGGTCTAGCTTTTATGGTAAGTCCAGGATTTACTACTTCTAAAAAAGTACACACACACACACATGTGTGTGTGTGTGTGTGTACACACACACACACACAACATATATATACACATGTACACATACACATTCTTCTTTTTTTTTGTGAAATCATACACACACATACACATATATGTACATATATGCGTGTATATACAAAACTTTCGTTGCCACAGCAATTCGAGACTAAGCATACTGCTCATCATTTTATCTTTCCACATGACAGCAAATAACCTACAGGAGTTGTGTTTGTGAAAACTAGTCTATAACATCATGCAGTATATAAAGTCTTGTACACTCTTTCTAATTCTCTTTTAGTGAAAAAATTTAGTACTTACTCTGTAAAATTCATCCAGACCATGCCATCCAGTCGATACAGCAACTTCGTCTGCCCCACGTAAATGATAATAATCATCTAGTTCTTTATAGAAGTCCGAAAATTGGAACAATCCATAAATGGGATAGATTACAGCAGTCTGCACAACAGCCCTCAATGCTTGCGTTCCAAGCTTTTGCAATACCTGCTCCCAAGCATACAATTTTAAGACCAAATATAATGTTCAAGAACAAATAAGTTTTCACTTCCTGTAAAACCCATCTTAAAGCAAGACTTTTAGATGATCCTCATGAGCCACAATGTTGAACACTTTTTCAGCATTAGTAAGATACCCATTCATGAGATCTAGATGCCCTCCTACTTTCCTTTCCATTAGCAGTCCAAGACTGTTCTTTAATAGTCAAAATAATGCAAATTTAAGATTTGACACATTTCCTTGTATGCTGGTCGCTAGGGTTAACAAAATGACAAATAGCTTCAGCATCCTGATTTCTATCAAGACCTTTATCTCACAAGACCTTTATCCTATCAATAGATTCAGCCTCCTATCAAGACCTTTTATCTCACAAGCTACGATTCGACTCTTCGAATAGGAGTACAAGGAAATCTCTGATGGTGACCGTTTTACCATAATGTGAAGCTTGCATATGGCTCAAAGATTCAGAGTAAAGCCTTACAATATTGGAACTCATGTGACCTCACTTTTCATATAATGTACCACCATGAGTGTAATTCGCAAGATACGTATATGTGCACGCCTTTGCTTGCCAGTTGCAAGGCTAACCGTCACCAATGAAAGGGTTGCAAACTTTGCTGGATGGGCAAGTTTAGGTAGCACCTGCATTCTCCTTTGATGCCAGCATTTTCTTTTATAATAGTACAACTACTCATGCCACTGGTTATTTTTAAAATTCTAAAATCATCCAGCTCAGCTAGGGAAGCTTATGCGTTCAAATGTGATTATTGAACAAGTTTGGCCCACCACATCGCACTGCCGTAGAGTTTGGGAACTCCAATTTCTGATTACACAGGTTTAGTCTCAGCTTGTCTTGTGTGTTCTTCTCAAACAATATGTGCAAGCTGTCCCTCTTGTTGTGAGAGATATCAATGTAAGCCAAGTATCTTCTCTGTTTCTTTGCTTCCGTATTCTCATCCCAACACAAAGGGACTGCTTCGAATGGCAACATGTACATACATGCTCCGCCCACACATGCAAGAAGAACAGAATACAGAATGCATGGAAGCGAAAGCACATGTAGATGGAAGGTTATCGTACAACAGAGCAAGCAACTCAACAAAATAGGGGTATGCGGCTTGTGGGACATCAAGGCTCTACCAATGGCAAGCAAGAATTGTGATGGAATGTGATGTTTCTCCACAAGAAACTTCATCATTTATACTCGAGCATATTAAATCCCAAGCCAGGTCTATTAGTTGTGTAAAACAAGTGATCACTCACTAAGAAGAGGAAAGCAATCATAAGATATCGTTAATGTTTAGACACACCTCATTGGCATCCTTGCACACTTTACCATCAGAGTAAGGCCACGTTACACGCCAGCATCTATAAAAATAAACCCCAAAAATCCAACCATTATTGAGATATTCAGCCAAAAAAACTAAACAAATAACCTCTGAAAGAACAACTTTTCCAAGCCAACTCTGCATTTCTGGTTGCTAAAACAGCCATGCGATCTCACCGTTCACGACCAAGACGACGAGCAAGTTCTTCTGCAAGAGCTTGACCAGGAGGGTCTGCATCGGTAGCCAGTGTGATGCGCGTAGCCTATTCAAATGATGCTAGTTTTGAGAATGCTCAAGTGAGAAGATAGGCAACATCTCCAAAATAAATCGGTAGCTAGTGTGATGCGTGTAGCATATTCAAATGATGCTAGTTTTAAGAATGCGCAAATAAGAAGATAGGCAACATCTCCAAAAACAAATCAATGTCAAAACAGACCTTCTCAAAGTAGTCCTTGCAATTCCAAATATATCCATATTTCTTGTCCTGCAGAATGAAAAAAAAAAAAGGTGGTAGAGACAGAAAGTATACAACAAACAACAAACATATACGTATCAACCCGAAAGGAAATCAAGTGTCCCTGGCCAACCCAAAAAGATCATTCCTTAAGCCCTGAGTCCTCGCTGGCACTCAAACTGTCTTTTTGCTCAATACAATGACTAAAAATGTGTTTCTGTCAATACAATGACTAAAAGTACACACACACACACGTACGTACGTACGTATACACACACACACTTTTTTTTTTCCAGTGCAGTGTATTTATATTGTCATAACTTTACAAGAGGGAAAGTCTCCAAGATGGAGAGTATTCCACAGATCAGAAACATAAAAACAAAAGTTCAATGCAAGATGCATGTATATCACCCTCATGGCAGGCATCAGCTGCAATGAGGCTCTAAAAGATTCATATGACTTTTGAAACTGACGGCCCAAGTATGCCAGATTATGCTCTTCCCAGATTGTCCAAAGAGCCCAATATCTCACCCATGAGAAAAAGAGTGAGTATTGAGATAAAGGCATCCTAAATCTGCCAAATAACCAAAATTGTTTCCCAAATATGTGACTCGGGAAACGGAGGCGAAGATGATCCGAAATTTTCCCAGGAGGTTCCAAGTAGACTGGCAATGCCAAAGCAAATGAGGGACAGTCTCTGAAGGAGCGTGACACCGTAAGCAAGTGGGTGAAGCAATGTGACGTTTGGCAAGTGTTATTCCCACTGACAGTGTGCCGGTCATGCATGTAAGAAATCCTAGATTTACTATATTTAGAACTGTGCTAAGGAACAGAAAAGAGACTGATATAGCAGAGAACAAGGAATAACTGTATTGCTTGAATATCTGTAGGGTGGATGTGATTGTCATCCATACAATTTGGCCTCTCTTATATAGAGAGTGAAGAGTCACACATGAAAAGGTGTGTACTCCAAAGGGTATGTGCATGAAGAGGTGTGTACCCCTTGTGAAGGGTGTGACCCTTGATGAGAGGGTACATTACAATAGGAATGTCTCTTCATTAGAATGTCTCTTGTGAAGGGTTGTGCCTCATTAGGAAGTGTCCCGTCGAAAGGGCAAGTGTCCCGTCGAAAGGGCATACCCTTCCACAAGTGTCCATTCATTAAACCATCCATAAGTCTAGAAAGAGAAAGGAATACGTCACAGATCGTGACATCCCCTCCCACTCAAAAGAAGACCCTGGTGGAGATAATGAACCGATGTAGAAAATATCATGGTAGATTCTGAAAATACTGCTGTAAAAGATCAGGGTACTGCTGTAAGTCTTCATCAGACTGCCAAGTAGCGTCGGAGTCGTCCAGATCTCGCCAAAGAACAAGGAATTCCGTGATAAGTCGATGTCGAGTCTCTCGCTGTCGATGGTCCAGAATACGCTCAGGAATAAGGAGAACATAATCGTCTTCGATTTCTGGGACATAATCACCTGCAGGAGGAACTGCTTCATCGCCTGGAATGTACGTCTTTAGCCAAGAAATATGAAATGTTGGATGGATTTTACCCCATGATGGTGGTAATTCCAATTTATAACTTAAAGGTGAATTTTTCTTGACGATCCGAAAAGGTCCATAGTATCTGGGTCGCACCTTAGGAAACACAGACTTAACCGTCTTATAGCGATGTGGGGCTACAAATAATAGCACCATGTCACCAGTGTTAAATTCCAGGTGACGTCTATGTTTGTTGGCAGACCGTTGATACCGCTCTTGCGCTTTTCGCATATGATCCCTGACTTGCAGTAGAATGTCTTGCATTTCTTGAACCAATTGATCAGCTAGGGCCACTTGATGTTGAAGTACAAAATTTGTTGGTGCAATCGGAGTGTGTCCATAAGCTGCTTGGAATGGAGTCATGCTGATGGCACTATGGAAAGAGTTATTATAAGCAAACTCGAGGAGTGGTAGATACTCTTCCCAGGCTGCGAGGCGTGACTGAACATAATGTCGAAGCATTTCTTCCAGAACTTGGTTGACTCTTTCAGTCTGTCCATCTGATTTTGGGTGGTAGGCTGAACTGAACAGTTGAGTTGTACCCAAAGATTCGAACAGTGAAATCCAGAAGTGACTGGTAAACTTAGGATCTCTGTCGGATATGATATTCTTGGGTAATCCATGGTGTCAGAAGATGTGTTGTATAAAGAGTTTGGCTATGTCCGGGGCCTGTGCACTGCTTTTGCAAGCAACAAAGTGTGCCATTTTGGACAATCGATCAACAATTACCATAATCTGAGTGTTACCTCTAGAGGATCGTGGTAGTGTTGTAATGAAATCCATGGAAATACTTTCCCACCTTTCAGTTGGAACTGGAAGAGGCTGAAGAAGTCCTGTTGGAAGTCGTCGACTTGCTTTCATTTGTTGACATGATAAGCAAGATGTAACCATGTTGATGACATCTCTTTTCATCTGAGGTCAGTAGTATGTTGCACTCAGTAACCGATAAGTCTTATTGATGCCTGGATGGGCAGCATAAGGAACTACATGATGCTCTTTTAACAAAAGACGTCGAACATCCTTGTCATGTGGTACACAGACGCGATCTTGATAATACAGAAGGTCGTCCGTATAAGAATAGGATGAGAAAATCTTTTGTTCGAAAGTCGAAGGTTGATCTTTGGAAAGAACCTGTACTGCGGTGCCGAAGTCTTTATCATTGAAATACTTTCCTTTGAATGAGTTCGGAACATCCACAGATAATGTAGAGATTACCATGGCTGATGCTAGAGGTAACCTGCTGAGAGCATCTGCAACTACATTGCGTAGTCCTGGTATGTACTCAATGGTCATGTGAAAGTTGGCCAGAAACTCAACCCAGCGTGCTTGTCGAGCGTTCATGACTGGCTGAGTAAAGATGTACTTGAGAGAGTGATGGTATGTCTTGACCACAGAGTCGGCACCCATGAGATAATGTTTCCAAGAGCAATAAGCATGTACAACAGCAAGAAACTCCTTATCATAAACCGGATATCGGGTTTGGATATCAGAATGTTTATGGCTGTCAAAAGCAATAACTCTGCCTTCTTGCATCAAGACTGCTCCTGTAGCGATGTCGGAAGCGTCGGTCATGACCTCAAATGGAAGGTTTGGGTCAGCAATAGCCATAACTGGTGTGGTAGTGAGTGCTTGCTTGAGTTGTTGGAAACTATACTCTGTTTCGGGAAGCCACTGAAAAATTGCTGTGCTTTTCAATAATTCGGACATAGGAGCTGCGATTTCGGAAAACTGATATACCTTTGTATGGTAGAAGTTTGCCAATCCGAGAAAAGAGCAGACATCATGAACATTCTTAGGAGTAGGCCAGTTTTGGATTACCTCGACCTTCTTGGGATCCACAGAGATACCTTGAGCTGAAATAACATGTCCCAAATATTCAAGTTGGGTCTTGAAGAACTCACTCTTCTCAATGTTGATGTAGAGAGAATTTGCGCGGAGAACTTCAAAAACTTGGTGAAGATGTTGTTTGTGCTCATGTAGGGATCTGCTGAAAACGAGGATGTCATCGAGGTAAACGATGACGAACTTATCGAGGAAAGGCCTGAAGATGTCGTTCATTAATGTCATGAATGTGGCCGGGGCATTGTTTAACCCAAAAGGCATGACCAAACATTCATAGTGTCCATACTTTGTTCGAAAAGCTGTCTTGTACTCATCGCCTTCTCGTATACGAATTTGATGATAACCTGAACGAAGATCAATCTTGGAGAAGTGTGTTGCATGTAGAAGTTGATCGAAAAGATCATCAATGCGAGGCAATGGATACTTGTTTTTGATAGTGAAATTGTTGAGGCCTCGGTAGTCGATGCAGAGACGCATAGACTTGTTCTTTTTTTCCACAAGTAATACAGGAGATCCGAAAGGGCTGCGACTGGGCCGAATGTGACCTTTGTCGAGTAGCTCGGTGACCTGTCTTTGGATTTCTTCATTTTGAGTGTGAGAAACCCGATAAGGAGGTTTCGACGGTGGATTACTGCCTGGAATAAGTTCGATTGGGTGATCCACTGGTCGTCGAGGTGGTAACTGCTTTGGCAATTCCTGTGGAAAAAGATCCAGGTAAGGCTGGAAAAAAGGTTGGTTGAGGTATTCAAGAGGATCCTTTGTTGGTGTCTCCTCGATTGCCGTAACCAACAGAAGTGAAGTCTTTGCTTGGCGTTTACGAACCCACTTCTTTACTTGTAGGGTAGAGGCAACTGGGGTTGAAGGAGAATCCCTAGAACCAGTTAGCTCAATAAGTTTTCCCTGGTGGACAAACTGGATAGTATGGCTGCGAAAACTGATTGATGGATCATAGTCGTAGAGCCATTGTTGTCCAAGTATGACATCGTACCGAGAAAGAGGCATAATGTCGAAGTTTAACTTATCCATATAATGTTGGATGCGAAAAGGCAAGTTTTTGATCCTGGTGTTGCACAAGAAAGTAGTTCCATTTGCGAGTTCAATCTGATAGTCCATGAGGCTAGGACTGGTGGTCAACCGAAGTTTATCGACCACAGAACTGGCTAGGAAATTATGAGAACAGCCACTGTCGATGAGGATGGTGACCGTTGTTCCACGAATCGATCCTTGAACACAAAGTACTTGAGTGGCCAGGGAAGGTTCGGGGTTGCTGGCAAGGCTCAGGTGGATGGTATTCGCCATTCGAACAGCTTTGCCTTTCTTGTCTTGTGCTGAGGTAGCATCTTCTTTTGGGGAAGTGCTAGGTTCCATATTAGAATTTTGCTTTGGTCGCTTGGGACAATCGAACCATCTATGGTCGCCTGTACAGATGGTACAAAGTCCTTTTGAGCTGGAGTTATTCTTCTTGTCAGTGGCCGCACCTTTATGTTGGGGCTGTCGATAATGACTTTGTGAAGAAGAAGAAACACGATCCTTGGGGGAGTGCTTCTGTTGGAATCCAGCAAATGATTTCTGAGGCTTCTGGGGATCTTGAGACTGTCGCTGACCTTGATTACCGAAGTTTTTGCGAAACCTGGTATTATCTTGAGGGCGAGCACCTTTGGCCATAGGAGAGTTCTGTGTGCGATTAGCACTCTGCTTCCCTGTGTTTAGGAAATCTGTAATGCGCTCTGCGTAAGCAATAGCGCCATCTGTGGTGGTGATATTGGCTTTAAGAACATCAATGCGTAACGAGGGTTGTAGGCCTGAGATGAAAGCATGAAGGCGATCATCCTCAGTTAAACCATCAATCTCTAGCACCAATGTGGTGAACTGAGAGATATAAGAAGACAGGGAACCCGTTTGCTCCAACTGTCGAAGTTTTGATCGTGCTTGGAAGTCCGCATTGGCAGGTACAAACTGCTTACGGAGCACGTGTTCAAAACGTTCCCAAGTTAACACACTTTTTCCGTCCTTTAAGCGTCTTTGCCACCATAGAAATGCTGTATCCTTCAGGAGGGAGGCTGCCAAGGCGATCTTTTTGCCTTCCGTGAGGTCAACAGTGTCAAAATACATGCGCAGTTTAGCGAGCCATTGGTCAACAGTTCGGCGATTACGTTGACCAATGTAGGCTTCCGGAAGTTTGACGTCAAGTCGTTTTGTTTTGGAAGCTTGAAGTAATCGGTAGAGAGTACGCAGTTCAGTGTTTTCTACCTCTGGTGGGAAAGAGTCCGCATCGTCATCGGGTTGCGTCACGTCGTCCTCTGTATGTGCTGGACTTCGAGAATCTTGGAGTTGTTGAACTTTTTGAACCAGGTCGGAGATGTTGTCCTGAAGCTGAGATATTTGAAGTTGCAATAGAGATTCACTTTGGACGTTGCCTTCAGGGGTCTTTTTGGGACTGATTCTTTAATCTCGGGAGAGGCTTCACGCGAGCGGTGCGATATGTCGGAAATCCCTGTAAGAAAAGCGCGAACTTGCGCTCTAGTTTGGACCATCCCTGAAAGAGGATTCGGGCTGCTCCCTGAGGTTGCTCATATTGGAGGGGGCAGGCGAGGCAAGATGGAACCACCCGTGGAAATCTGGTAAGGGAGGTCCTGGCGGAGGTAACACTGGAGATTCTGAAAAAGGTATTACTGCTCGTGATAAGACAGGGGTAGGTAGCAGAGTCCACGGTTCTGAAAAAGGGTAAGGAGCTGCTGTCGGAAGAGGAGGATATCCAGGGGAGGGAGTGCCTTCAGGATGTAAATAATGACTTGGAGAAGGTACACCCTGTAGAGGAGGATATCGGGGAGCTGAAGGAGGTGGAGAGTACCCTGGGGATGCCGAAGGTGAAGGGTAAAACTCTCTCCAAAAATGAACAGCAAACTCCTGAGAAATATCGTGTTCCGGATATCTTCGTGTCTCGTGGAACACAACCTGTACTGTGCTGAGGAAATAATGTAATTGAGGTGCCTCACGCAGAAGGTAGAGGATGTGATCCAAGTCACTCGGAGGGCACGTGACACAGAAGACCCAAGATGCAAAGGCTCCAAAATGGGCTGGCTGTGCAATTTGAACACGATATTGTGTAGTAGCAGGTGCCTGAGGTGTCCTTGAATGGCCGGGTGAATTACCAGGGGTTTCCATGCTTTAATGTGGATTCTTTCATTTGCTGTAATTTGTTAAAAAGAATCCTGAAAAAGCAGATTGGAAAAACTCCACCTGGCAATACTTTAATCTGCCAAGTGATTGCGTAGAAGAAAGCTACAAATCGTTGTCCGGAGGTCCATGTTGCAGTGTTTTGCCAAGAGTGCTCGAGGCTTGTCTAGTCCGGGCTGTCAACGGGCTGTCTTCATTGCGAGAAATGTGGCAACTGGTGCTGAATTGGCAGGGTGAAAATGGCGAAACAAGGAGAGGGCCGCAGACTGTCAAAAAAAGTGGTATCCAGGGCTGCAAATAGGGAGTGGACTGTCAGCGAAAATGGCGAGGCAAGGCTGGCAGGAAACAGGAACTGGCAGCGCAGATGACGAAGTAGGGCCTGCCAGCGCAAACTGATAAAGATCTGCGCTGACCGTATGGCGTGTACGGTACAGGCTGTACGGCCTGTACGGCAGGCTGGGCGAAAAATCGTACAAAATGTACGGACTCCCTGCGCAGGAATGTACGGCTGACTGCGCAAGCGTACGGCTGGCTGCGAAGTGGCGCAGGAAGGTACGGACGAGATGGCGCAGGAGGGTACGGACGAGATGGCGCAGGTACGGACATCCGTACTGTTTCTGTCTTTTATTGAAGGAGAAGTTACGACTTTTCGCTAAGGCTGCCTAAAGGGTTAGTTGCCCCAAAAATTTAAATGGGGGTTTAGTTTAACCCTAAGGTAGTTAGGGTAAACCTAGGGGTAGGGGATGGGTTTCATTTTTGTCCCTTTTTTACCCCTCTAGGAACCCTTTTGTAGGTACTTGGGGCCTAGGAGGTGTGCCTATTCGAAGGGGTGTGACCCTTGGAATAGGTGCACCTGTTCATGAGGGGATGTGTCCTTTTTGTTAAAAGGGGTGTGACCCTGCATGAATAGGTATGTCCCTTTGCCCACGATGGGGTATGTCCCATGAGTGAGGAGTCGAGACTCGTCACCAAAAGGTGTGTCCCATGGTGGAAAAGGCGCGTCCCTTGGTTTTGGGACAGCCCAAGCACCTTAAAGGACACGATTTTGGTCGTGTCCATTCACATCAACTTGTGATGTGAGGGAGATGGAGAGGCCAGGATGACTTTAGGCGTTTAAAAATTTTACGCTCATCCTCTCCATCTCTTCCATGCACTATGTGCACGGATGTCCTTCTAGCGGCAAAAATGTATCAGATCAGCGCTAGAAGGTGGGGGGCATTTCCTACAGGCAGGAGCGAATTTTGCTCTGATACCACTGTAAGAATAGATTTACTATATTTAGAACTCTGCTAAGGAACAGAAAAGAGACTGATATAGCAGAGAACAAGGAATAACTGTATTGCTTGAATATCTGTAGGGTGGATGTGATTGTCATCCATACAATTTGGCCTCTCTTATATAGAGAGTGAAGAGTCACACATGAAAAGGTGTGTACTCCAAAGGGTATGTGCATGAAGAGGTGTGTACCCCTTGTGAAGGGTGTGACCCTTGATGAGAGGGTACATTACAATAGGAATGTCTCTTCATTAGAATGTCTCTTGTGAAGGGTTGTGCCTCATTAGGAAGTGTCCCGTCGAAAGGGCAAGTGTCCCGTCGAAAGGTCATACCCTTCCACAAGTGTCCATTCATTAAACCATCCATAAGTCTAGAAAGAGAAAGGAATACGTCACAGATCGTGACAATGCATCTCCAAAGAAAAAGTCTTTGTTTCAAAGGCATTTTACACCTCCATATTAGTCGGAGATTTTTCCGCCACCATCAAAGGGGCCACCTGATATGCCACAGAGTATTAGCATATTGATGAATCCAAGGGGCAGGCTGAAGAAGCTTGTAGACTTTACACACACACACACACACACATATATATATAGATATATATATGGTACAGCCAGGATATAGCAGTAGCAACAACGAATAAATCCCAATTTATCTTTCTACCATGACAGTGACAGCAATGAGGTCACCCACCAATTCAGCACTGCGACTAAATTGTGAAACAGGGTCCTATTAAGATTTCTAGAATGCACGAGGTCTAATCATTGCAGATCTGATGTAAGAAAAATCCAATTTACAAAATACATATGAGAAGGGAAGGATGCACCATATTATTTTCCCCATGTAACCACCAACAGAACACTAGGACAGCATAAAATCCCACAAGAAATGTGGAAGGTGATTATGGACAAGATCCCACAAGTGATGTATCAATGATGCGTTGAAAGCTTGAGAAAAGTGTGTGTTATGCATAATATTAACGATATCCAACCTTAATGACAAAGGAAAAACTTAAGGGTATTTGGCTTTCATGATGCATTTGTTGGGCAACTACGACCCAAGCTTTACTTGCCTGTGCATTGTATGAATGCCACGAAACAAGAGAGCACTTGTTGATGCAGGATCCAAATAGGTATAGAAGAAGAAAGTCAAAACAAATGGACACATTGACAAGTACAAAGAAAGAGTAATTGCCAAAGGATACCCCCAAGAAAACAGAGAGCTTGTTGATGCACGATCCAAATAGGTATAGAAGAAGAAAGTCAAAACAAATGGACCCATTGACAAGTACAAGGAAAGAGTAGTTGCCAAAGGATACCCCCAAGAAAAAGTGGTACTCTTGCGCCAGTTGCTAAGTCTACCAGTATAAGAACAGTGCTATTCTAGGCAGCCCCACATGGATGCCAAATCAGGATTTTTAAATGGAGATGAGCATCCACCTGGCCTTGCGTGCGCAGAGGGTTTGCAAGCTTCAAAAGTCATCTTATGGACTCAACATGCATTACGTCATGGTTTACCAAGATGCACGCCTTCTTTCATGTATTTGACATAACAACAAAATTAGATCGAAATCTCTTTGTTTTACATAAAAATGGCAGTTTCATTCGTCTATTTTCTATGTGGATGATCTCATCAATGCAAGCAATGCAAAGGTATCACAAATTTGGGACAGCTCAATTAGTTTTTTGGCATATTAGTATGACAGCATACTAAGGGCACTTTTGTCAGCCAGGCAAAGTATGCTTGATGTTATTAGGAAAATGTCACATACAAGGCAGCGAACCAATTTCAACTCCCATGGAGACAAGATTGAAATTCAGTGTTGATGTGGATAAGCAAGATTGTGGATGCCACTTTGTACAAGTACTTAAAGTGAATCTTAGCTTATCTTATGACCACGAGGATTTGCATTTCATATGCAAGCAAGTACATGACACATCCGTAGACCTAAGCCTTGCATGAACATGAAAAGCAATTTCTTGCGGCCAAAACAAAAACGGAAACTCCGGCCGTTTCCGAACAGCGAAACCGCGTTTCTGGTTGCCTGTTTTTTTTTAATTTAAAATATTTTTAAACATTTTTTTTTTAAAAATATATTTTTTTTTGGGTTTTTCTAAAACACCCTCTAGCCTCTCCGTTCTCCTCTACCCTCTCCACTCTCCTACTTTAGCCTCTCTAGTCCCCTACCCTCTCCATCCTCCTAGCCTCTCCCCTCTCCTACCCTCGCCTACTCTAGCCTCTCCACTCTCCTACTCCAACCTCTCCAATCTCCTACCCTAGCCTCTCCATCCTCCTGCTCCTCTCCTCATTTCTTGCTCTCCCTCCTCTTTCTCCCCATACTCTCCCTCATCCGCATACTCTCCCCCCCTCCTCCTCATACTCTTACTCCTCCTCCTCCTCCTCTCCATCCTCCTCCTTGAGTCCTCCTCCTACTACTACTCATACTCTCCCTCCCCCTTCTCCTCATAAAGTGATTTTCACACAAAAATTTTACTATATTGCCGTTTATTGATTCGGCTCGGCACGGAAACTCCATTTCCGACGTTTCTACCGTTTCCCTTTCCCCCATTTCCGTTTCGGCATGCAACTATGTATGGGTGACATCCGAAACTACGGCTGCAAGGGTTGCGATTATAGTGAGCAAGTAGGTCGAGATATCAAGTCCAATACACGCTACAACTTTTTCACTCAACTGTGACTGTGTTTTGTGGATGAGCAAGAACTAAAACACTAGTGCTCGTTTTTCCACTAAAGCTGAGTATATGGACGAAAGTGCAGCAATATGTCGAGCAATGTGACTTCAAAGATTACTTGGTGATCTTGGCATTGCATAGCATGATTCAGTTCCAAGTGGTCGTGACGACACTCATGCATTGATCTGGTCTAGAATCCTGTGGATCTTTCTACAATTAAGCACACTGATATCACGTACCATTACATCTGTGGAATGTGGAAAATCAACAGATCTAGATGATATATTGTTCTACCAAGGATAATCCAACGAACATGTTCCCCAAGGCTTTACCAAAGGAGACATGTTTCATATGCAAGCATCTCTTTGGTATACAAGATAGCTTGTTTCTTCATCTCTAAGAATCAAGTCAAACTCCTCAACCATTTTGCATTATTGGGGGGATTGCTGAGCTTATGTCCACATCATAGTCACATGAAAACCCGTTTCGTCCTCTTCGAAACCTCGAAACACGAAATAGACGAAACGTTTCGAAATAGGACTAAACGCTCTAAACAAAACCTTTGTTTCGCCCAAATCAAAATAAACGTTTTTGCCCCGTTTTTTCTAGAATTCAAGGTGTTTATGTTTTGAATTTCCTTTTGGTATCTTGACTTATATTTCTCTTTGTTCACTCTAACTTAAATATAACATATCTTTTTGTCCCTAATAGGGTATATATTATGTATCAATTCGAAACCTTTCCATTTCGTCTAACAACACGAAACAAAATCAAACAAAACCTATCGAAACGGCGAAACAGACGAAACGTTTCTTGTGACTATGGTCCACATGGATTAGATAAGGTCCTCATGAGTTGCGATATTGAATTTAGTGCACTAGACACAAGACTAGACAGGCATTCATCCAAGTAACAAATCGATGCACTAGCTGGACTTGTCTAGGCATGAAAGAGCACATAGAGGCATTGCTCTTGGCGCATTGTTTAAGTTAGGCAGATCTCCGTTTATCCTAATATTGCTTCTTAAACACAATACAAAGCAACGAATGTAAGATCATTGATACACTATGTAACTACTCATATTGATTGTCTCTCAAAGAACTATATCATATGCATGGCATGACGCTCTACATGGATCTCCTGCAGAAAGTTCTAGGGACATCAATCGCTGGTGATGGGAATAGTTCAATCCTTCATAGACATCCTCCATACTCCTACCCTACTGGATGTTGCAAGCATATTATTTATGGCGATTGGATGGAGAAAAGCAAGATATTGGTCACAAATCTGGTAAGACATTCTATATGCACTGCAAAGGCCGTTTCCCATGCTGGCAAAGACAGACAAAGGCATTCCTTGATGTCCAAAGTTGTGCCATTTGCTTCCAGCCCACCAAACATGATATGGGGTGGCATTACATTCCGCCTCATTGGCTTGTTCTTGTCGTTTCTCAAGACTCATACCTATCCTGATGTACTTCCTCCTATTCTATTCCTATTCTTATGAGATTGAAGTGACTACCTCATGTCCTTCCCCATGTTACATTTATGCGGGCTTATCTCTTACTTAGCACTCCCTCTCTTGCTAGAGTAATAGTACATTGCTTTTCTGACACAAGGTAAGAGCTGTAACTATCCAGAAATACTTGCAAAAAGATGTAAGTATGAGCCTTATTCATACATGTCACAAAACAGTAAAATACATGTTGCACTTTATAACTCCACTAGCTGATTTATGCATCTCAAATGCATATTAATCTCCCCCCGCGGCACCCCCAAAAACTTTTTTTGCTTCTACCCTATGAAGCAACTTGCCAATTTTTCCTAGAGTGGCGAGTAGGCAATATCTTAAGTATGACACAAAGTTATCATGTCTTAATTTAGAGGAACACATGGTAATTTGTGGTGGCCTTTCTAAGTCATATCCACACATGGCCCCTTTAGCCTCTGACAATTCAATGACATGAGCAACAATTATTCCAAGCATCCCATGTAAGGCTACATCATTGCTCATCAATGCATTTTTGGAGACGTGATATTTCAAAAGGGTACAATCGTCCCAACGTCCATATAGGGCTACCTCATTGCTCGTCCATTGTGACTGTGTGACGTTGATACACAGAAAACGGTATGGACAAAAGAAGCTAAGATAACACACACGCACCAACCTTTGATTCCAGTAAACACAAACAATCACTCAGATAGTTTCTTCGTCTCCATAAAATTCCATGTGATATACATACTCAAGAAGGCCCTCCTCATCAACTAGAGTTACCCCTGCCCATTCCTCTTCTTTCACCTGCAAAAGCAATGACCACTCATACCCAAGAATCTCATTGAACAACACTTCAATCTGAAAACCCTCAAAATACACACCGAGTACTTCTAGGCCAAGCTCCAGAGATAAAATCATCATATACTTTCAGATTTGTATAAGAGAAAACCAACTGTAGCTGGAACTCGAGGGATCAGCAACAATGTGGGCTTGAGTTCAAGAGCACGTGCACCGGTATCCAAAGCAGGGATCCTTGACACACAAAAAATGAGACAAACCCCCCCACAAAATCGACTGATTTCAGATATACAAAAAACAGAAAATCCACGACTCACGATGCACAGGTCATTGACGATCTTCAAATTTGCACCACAAGTCAACCATGTATAGCCACAAATATACAGCTCGCAGTGATCGTTATCTGCCCAAGATCCCAACCACGAACCAAATTCAGAGCTCCACAAAACAGGTCGCATGTAGTCTATGCAGGCTTTTCTCCAAGACAGAACTGCCTCGTTCAGTGTGTGTGAATCCGCTTATCCATGCATATACGCAGCCATTAAGAGTCTCGTTTATGCTCACGAACCAATACCAGCCTGCGTACTAACAACGAGCACCCCTGGGCAATATAATCTGTCAAAAAAGAACTGTGCTAGACTCCACGTGACAACATACAAACTGATGCAGCAACATCAGCGATCAATAGCATCCTCCCACAATTCATTGAGAATAGCAGCGTTGCATTGATCTGCAGCAAGCATCTTCCCTCTCAACGATGATCAAAGAGCAACGGCCTCTCATAGACAAGCTCCATTCGTCACCTCGTCAAGCAAGGGGAACAAACTCTTAATTCAGATCTCACTTTGGAAGAGGAGGAGCAATATTATGCAATGTTAAGGAGATACCCTCATTTGTTCATCACCTCTTATGATGAAATTCGGGGATTTAGAGGAAAGCCTTTAAGGATAGAGTTAAAAGAAAATACAAGGCCAGTGTTTCAAAAAATGAGAAGGCTAAACCCCAGAACAAGTGGAGGTGCTTCAAGAGGAATTGGTAACTTTTCCTAGTACCTGCAACAATTAATTAAAGTGCACCACCATGGCACCCATTAATTGTTAGTGCTTTGCATGCAAATAACACACTGTGGACTAATTCTAGTCACGATGGGCGTCCCCACTGAACACATGTGCACACAACAAATATAAAAAAATATATTTATTCTTTGATTGAGAGGTCCCGAGAGGCTCCCCATCCCAGATTTGTCCTAACAGTGTGCACTTAACTATGTAGGTTTTAAACTTCCATCACCAATTAAACACTCCATAGGTTCCATACTTTAGCAGGAAGATTTTGTCTTTCATGATTGTTTCTTGTCCTACTTAAGCTTCACATTGCCTCCATGAACTCCCATTAGTGAGAGTAGTTCTTCAGATTTTGCAATGCATTGTGCAGAGACTTGATGTGGACTCAAATTCCAAGCATAAACTAGATGGAGATAGAGTAATTTACCAATTCCTCTCGAAGCACCTCCACTTGTTCTGGGTTTAGCCTTCTCATTTTTTGAAACACTGGCCTTGTATTAAAACAGCTTTACCAATTCCTCTCAAAGCACCTCCACTTGTTCTGGGTTTAGCCTTCTCATTTTTTGAAACACTGGTCTTGTATTTTCTTTTAACTCTATCCTTAAAGGCTTTCCAACAGCTTTACCAATTCCTCTCGAAGCACCTCCACTTGTTCTGGGTTTAGCCTTCTCATTTTTTGAAACACTGGCCTTGTATTTTCTTTTAACTCTATCCTTAAAGGCTTTCCTCTAAATCCCCGAATTTCATCATAAGAGGTGATGAACAAATGAGGGTATCTCCTTAACATTGCATAATATTGCTCCTCCTCTTCCAAAGTGAGATCTGAATTAAGAGTTTGTTCCCCTTGCTTGACGAGGTGACGAATGGAGCTTGTCTATGAGAGGCTGTTGCTCTTCGATCATCGTTGAGAGGGAAGATGCTTGCTGCAGATCAATGCGACGCTGCTTTTCTAAATGAATTGTGGGAGGATGCTATTGATCGCTAATGTTCCTGCATCTGTTTGTATGCTGTCACGTGGAGTCTAGCACAGTTCCTTTTTGACAGATTATATTGCCCAGGGGTGCTCGTTGTTAGTACGCAGGCTGGTATTGGTTCGTGAGTATAAACGAGACTCTTAATGGCTGCGTATATGCATGGATAAGCTGATTCACACACACTGAACGAGGCAGTTCTGTCTTGGAGAAAAGCCTGCATAGACTACATGCGACCTGTTTTATGGAGCTCTGAATTTGGTTCGTGGTTGGGATCTTGAGCAGATAACGATCACTGCGAGCTGTATATTTGTGGCTATACATGGTTGACTTGTTACTGAACAGTGAAGAGGGTTTTTTGGCAGTGATGCAAATTTGAAGATCGTCAATGACCTGTGCATCTTGAGTCGTGAATTTTCTGTTTTTTGTATATCTGAAATCAATCGATTTTGTGGGGGGGTTTGTCTCGTTTTGTGTGTGTCAAGGATCCCTTCTTTGGATACTAGTGCACGTGCTTTTGAACTCGAGCCCACATTGATGTTGATCCCTCGAGTTCCAGCTACAATTGGTTTTATCTTATACAAATCTCAAAGTATATGATGATTTTATCTCTGGAGCTTGGCCCAGAAGTACTCGGTATGTATTTTGAGGGTTTTCAGATTGAAGTGTTGTTCGATAAGGTTCTTGGGTATGAGTGGTCATTGCTTCTGCGAGTTAAAGAAGAGTAATGGGCAGGGGTAACTCTAGTTGATGAGAAGGACCTTCCTGGATATGTATATCACATGGAATTTTGTGAAAAAGAAGAAACTATCTGAGTGATTGTTTGTGTTTACTGGAATCAAAGGTTGGTGCGTGTGTGTTATCTTAGCTTCTTTTGTCCATACCGTTTTCTGTGTATCATTATTTTGGCGATCCAGCTGGGGAGTGCACTTTTTTAATTGGTGAGTGAAGTCCACCCAAATCAAGAAGGCCCAAGAGTTTAGAAAGGGCTCAAGATTTTCCAAGATTCTATGGTTTGCCTAATGAGGACCCTGAGAGGTTCATTGAAGGCATGGAATTTTCAGCTTTGATCAAGGATAGAAATGTTCCAGAGATTTTATTACAAATATTGTCCTTCTGTTTGATGGGAGAGCCGTTTGTGGCTGCAGAGGTTTATGGAAGCTTGCCAAAATGAGCAAGGGAAGCATAGGAATCCCACATATGATAAGGTAAGAGTTGCATTTTTAGTTCAGTTTGATTGCCAAAAAGATGCAGATGGTCTCTGGAAAGAGATGTGTGTTCTGCATCAGAAGCCAGATGAGAGTGTTGATGCTTATTTGGGAAATTTTACCATTATGTAGAATAGATGACAGTCAGCCCTTTTGCCAGAGGTCCCACCTCGCATCATCAAGAAGGACAGGTTTATTGCAGGTTTGAAGTCAGATATTCGTGTCAAAGTGGAGGTAAAAGAGCTTAGCTCTTTTGAAGATGCAGTAAGGGTTATCAGAGAAAAAGAAAGGAAGAAGAAGTTGATACAATTGGGTTATGATACGTTTGCGGTTCCAATTGTTCCAGAGATACCCATTCAGAATGAAGCTGTGCCACTCAAGGTTGAGGAGAAGAAGGAAAGATCTGTTAAGGATGAGATACATGAGATGGCTGAGATGATGAAGAATCTGAGTTTGCATCTTATGATAGGAAGAGGAAGAGGGCGTGGCGGTGTCCCAAGTGGTAGAGGAATTGGGGGTCCTTCTACTTCGAATCTTCAAGCTCCTCAGCAAGCTAAACAGGGGCAAAGGATTTATGCTCCTTATGTTCAGTGCTTTAACTGTTTAGAATGGGATCACTATAGTTCACAGTGTGACAAGCCTCCTAGAGTAGGTGGTGATGTATACTCACTTCCTCCAAATCTGAATAGCAGGTCAAATGATCATGAAGTTGAGATAAAGGAGGCTAAATCTTCAGCCAGTAATGGGGCAGCAAAGCCTACATATGAAGAGAAAGGGAAAGGGAAGCTTGTGAGTGTGCTTAATCTTGAAAGGAAGGCTGCTGATGTCATGCCCTTGGAATTGGAAGAAGATGAAGCTGATGTGTTGCCTTTTAGGAAGAGAGACAGAGAAGAAGATGTGGGCCCAAGTGCGAAGAAAAACAAGCAAGCAGAGGAGATGAAAACTTATCAAAAAAGAAAAGCAAGACAGCCAAGACGGAAGTACAAGACATCAGATTATCCTTTGGGAAAGGAACAGCTTGAATATGACTTGATTGGTGATTTGTCAAGCAGAAAAGCAGATATAACTTTTGGCCAGCTGATAGGTCTTTGTCCTAAGCTTAAGAAGTAGTGGAGGAGGGCTGTTAATACAGGCAGGAAGAAGACTTTTCGTAGAGAGGAAAAGAAGGTCATGTCTGTGGCAAAGTTATCAGATATATGTCCCACTATAGAAGCATGGCATAAGGGTTTTGATCTTGGAGAAGCATATATAGATGGTGGAGCACAAATATGTGTAATAACTCAATCTTGTGTTGGAAGATTGGGTCTTAGAATCACATCTCCATCTAACTTTCGGATAATGATGGCTAATCATGCCAAAGTTAAGAGTCTGGGGTTAATTTCAGATTTGGATGTGGAGGTGTATAATGTCCACAGCAAGGTGGATTGTCATGTTATGCCAGCAGGAATAGGGGCTTATCCTCTCATTTTGGGAAGGCCCTAGTTGAGGAAAGTGGGAGCCATCCAGAATTGGGGGAAGGGTGTGATTACAATTCACTCAGCCACAGGAAAAAAGATGAAGTTTAATATGGTAAAGCAACCCGATATTCCAAGTAGTTCTGAAGAGGAGGAAATGAGTGATACAACCAGTTTTGAAGACAGCTCAATAACATCTGAAAGTGAAGAAGCTTATGTTGCATTTATTCAAAGTGTTGAATGATTGAAGATAGATCAACCATTTGAATCTGAAATGGAAAATAAGCAGGGCAGATATGAAGAGATGGAGCAGCTTATGCAATCTAGTGACCCCCCAGTTCCAATACAAGAAGTGGTGGAACAAACTCTTAATTCAGACCTCACTTTGGAAGAGAAGGAGCAATATTATGCAATGTTAAGGAGATACCCTCATTTGTTCATCACCTCTTATGATGAAACTCGGGGATTTAGAGGAAAGCCTTAGAGGATAGAATTAAAAGAAAATACAAGGCCAGTGTTTCAAAAAATGAGAACGCTAAACCCAGAACAAAAGTGGAGGTGCTTCGAGAGGAAGTGGTAAAGCTTTTGAAGGATGATATAATCTATCATGTTGTTCATTCAGATTGGGCCAGCCCGGTGCTTATAGTACCTAAGAAAGATGGAAAGTGGAGAATATGTGTAGATTATAAGCCACTTAATGCTTTGACAAAAAGCAATCATCATCCATTGCCCCATATGGATGACATACTGGACAGAGTTGCTGGTCATCAAATATACAGCCTTTGTGATGACTATTCAGGATACTTTCAGATGGAGATAGCCCCAAAAGATCAGGTTAAGACAACATTTATTACTCCTTGGGGATGTTTCAGTTACAGGAAGATGCCTTTTGGTCTAAAGAATGCCCCTTCTCATTACCAAGAGAACACTGATGAGGTACTTGCTCCGTTTCTTGACAAGTTTTGTAAAGCTTTCATTGATGATATCTGTGTATATAGTGATCGGGGTGATGAGCAACACTTGCAGATTTACTTACATATAAGGAGAAGCCAATTTTCGTCAAAGAAGTTGAAGAGAAGGAGGAAAGGCAGGAGCAGATTTTAGAAAACAGTTTTTTGCTTTTCTTTGATGGATCATTCAAAAAAATCTTAAACAAAGCTACAGGGGGAATTGTAATTTATGACCCTCAAGGTGAAATGATATTTAAAACAGGCTTAGAGCTGAAGGTGGGCAGCAACAATGAAGCTGAATATCAGCTCTGTTTGAAGGTTTGCAGAGAAGTATAAAGATGGGAATAAAAAGACTTGCGATCAAAGGAGATTCTCTTCTGGTTGTGAAGCAAATACTGGGAATTTGGAAGACAAAGCATCAACACTTAAAGGATTGGATTGTGGCTGTAAAGAAACAGTTAAAGTATTTTGATAAATGGATACTCCAGCATATAGACAGAAGCAAAAATCAAGAAGCTCATGATGCTGCTTGTAATAAAGAGGAAGTACAGGTTTATGCAATCAGTATTCAAGAGCCTTGGTATAAAGGGAGAGAATCATTAGCAAAGAAGGAAACTTTTCTCATGACAGGTAGAATTCCAGGAGAGGTTTCAAAAGGGAAAAGGCAAAGGTTTGTGAAGGCACAAAAGGGCTGACTGCCATCCATTCCACAAAATGGTGAAATTTCCCAAATAAGCATCAACACTCTAGTCTGGCTTCTGATGCAAAACACACATCTCTCTCCGGAGACCATTTGCATCTTTTTGGCAAGCAAACCGAGCTAAAAATGCAACTCTTACCTATCATATGTGGGATTCCTATGCTCCCCTTGCTCATTTTGGTAGGCTTCCATAAACCTCTACAGCCACAAACGGGGCTCCCCCATCAAACAGAAGGACAATATTTGTAATAAAACCTCTCGAACGTTTGTATCCTTGATCAAAGCTGAAAACTCCATGCCTTCAATGAACCTCTCAGGGTCCTCATTAGGCAAACCATAGAATCTTGGAAAATCTTGAGCCATTTCCAAACTCTTGGGCCTTCTTAATTTGGATGGACTTCACTCACCAATTAAAAAAGTGCACTCCCCAGCAGGATCGCCAAATCAATGATACACAGAAAACGGTATGGACAAAAGAAGCTAAGATAACACACACGCACCAACCTTTGATTCCAGTAAACGCAAACAATCACTCAGATAGTTTCTTCTTCTTCACAAAATTCCATGTGATATACATACTCAGGAAGGTCCTCCTCATCAACTAGAGTTACCCCTGCCCATTACTCTTCTTTCACCCGCTAAAGCAATGACCACTCATACCCAAGAACCTTATTGAACAACACTTCAATCTGAAAACCCTTAAAATACACACCGAGTACTTCTGGGCCAAGCTCCAGAGATCATCATATACTTTCAGATTTGTATAAGAGAAAACCAACTGTAGTTGGAACTCGAGGGATCAGCAGCAATGTGGGCTCGAGTTCAAGAGCACGTGCACCAGTATCCAGAGCAAGGATCCTTGACACACATGCACTGATCTCTGCAGCAAGCATCTTCCCTCTCAACGACGATCGAAGAGCAACGGCCTCTCATAGATAAGCTCCATTCGTCACCTCATCAAGCAAGGGAATGCTTCAGCGTCTCTTTGACGACCTCTGCAATCACCTACTAGCCTCTCGTCCAAAAAGTCACGAACGATCCTTCCATCAAACATCCCATCGATCAACTCCACCCGTCAACCAGAGCATCCCTCTTCTAGATCACGTAGCCACCTTGCATGCTATCCAGAAACGCCAATATCCTAATCACGTAACACCTCGCCATCCAGAAAGCTTGAGAAGGGATTCACGTAATCACATTCACATGCACACCCTCCTTTCCAAATCAATTCAGCCACCTCAGCTTCATTCAGCCACCTCAACAACGACATTTTACCACTCTCAAAGATTTTCCCCCAAATTCATACACCAAGCATTAAATGCTCATTTTCCAAACCTTAGACGTTGATGCACACATGGTTCTAGTTAGGCATTCAATCACTTACATGCCACTTCTAATCTCCTTAGATCAAACCAACTCAACTCATGGGAAGTTCACATGACTCAAGACAAGAGGAAAAACACTCGTGACATTATAAACTGTTGGTAAACTGAAGGGAAAGCATGGAGTGAACACAAACTGAGAATTCTTGCTTATGGAATGAAGAAAGGTGAGGTCCTTAAGTAGGCACCTCTTACATGATCACTGACATCACTGATGACCTCTGAGCTCCACAATCATCTCCTCAATCTGCTCCTAGATTCTCTCAATCATCCTATGTGGCTTCTACCACCACCTAACAGTGCTTATGGGCTCCTAACTGCGCCTCTAGCACACACACATAGAAACCAAGGTGTGCCTGGGACATACACCTTGAGATATCCCAACATACCCCCCCTCAAGGGAATGCCTCAAGCTATGTCAAGGATACAGCTAGCACAAGGTGTCACATGCCATCTCATGGTGGTCATGGATCTATCAATGGCTAGGATCTCAAGCTAGTAAGGGTTCCCATGGGTGTAAGGTAAACAAAAGGGATACAAAAGACCTTCCAATGGTTATCTCCCCTGCATGTACATGCACACAATGTCTGCAAGAGGTACCATGGAGCAAAAGCACATACACATGGCCTACATCATATGGTGACCAGAGGTGTTTACAAAACACACAATAGTTTATTTCATTCATTTTGGAGGACTATCCAGGCTGAGTACCTTGACTCAACAAAAAAGAGAGATCTGGAGCATACATGGAGATGATTCAAAAAGCATAATCTTCATAGGATGCCTCATCTTGTGGAGGCACATCAACTAAAAGTAGATTGGCATTTTCTGACTTTAAAGTTGCTTTCTTTTTTGCTCTACAAAACTTTTCATGGTGATTATTTTTGCCACAGTGTTTGCATGGATTGATCTTGAAGCAATCTTTTGAGAGGTGATTAGTCTTCCCACAATGATTGCAAGGTGAAAACTTGCCCTTCTGAATTTTTATGGCATAGGTTGTGTCATTGCCTTTCCGGAGTTCCATGTGCCTTTCTTCTTCTTGAAGGGCAGAAATAAGACCTTCAAGATTAGGATTAGGAAGATTTTTCAAAGTGGTAACAACATGATCATAATCTTCATGCATACTCTTGAGCAGCACTGCCATAGCATCATCTGTAGTGATAGGAGAGTTGATAGAAGCAAGTTGAGTCATGAGACTCCGCATGTAATTGACATGGGCAGCCAATGGAGTGCCACTGACCATCTTCAATTCAAAGAAAGCAATCTTAAGTGACAATTTTGAGATGTGAGAGCTAGCACCAAAAATAATGTCAAGCTTCTGCCAAGCTTCTGAAGAAGACTCTAAGTCAGAGATGTGATGAATATAGTCATCTCCTAAGGCAAGAGCAATGATGCCATAGGCTTTCTCCTCTCTAGCAGTATCTCTTGCCGGGTGTGTCGGAGCTGAGGATTCTCCAGCATTGGAGGCTGTTGAAGAATAAGTTGAAGCCGGTTTAACAAGCCCCCAGAGGTTTTCCCTCATTAATGCAAACTTGACCTTCATCTGCCATGTGTGGAAGCCCTTACCATTGAACTTATCCATATTCAAGATGGTAGCCATGAGAGGGTCTAACCCAGAATGGGCAGTGTCTACTCTCTTACAAGGCAAGAAAGAGTTGAAGAGCTTCAAAAAACAAGCATTTAGAGTAGCAAAGGCTTGCAACCAAAATCCATACTACAAATCAATGATGTTTTCACTTGCATGCTTCATAGAGGTGACTAAATGAAAGTATTCCAAGCAAATCCAGGTATAGCAACTTAAAAGAAAGTTGTAGCCACAGTTGTACTGATGCTTTTCAAAACTTTAAAACCTCAGAAATGCTAAAGTAGCATCTAATGTAGCATCACACTCACAACCTTGTCAAAACTGTCCAAAACAGAGGCCTGAACTTGGAGGGCTTGTATCTCACTCTTCAAAGCAAAGAAAAGAGGGCTTTCTGAAGCAAAAGAAAGCTCATATACCAGAGAAGATCCAGCACAGAGGTTGGGCGAAATGGCGCGCTATTTTGCCCGGGGGAGTTGCTGCAGGCTGAACCTGAGTTTTGACGATTTCTCCTTCGTTACTGAACCAAATGAGCTGAAAAATGACTCAAAATGTTCGTCTTGAGGTACACAGAGAAACCAAGGTGTGCCTGGGGCATACACCTTGAGATATCCCAACATAAACATGTGACACAGGACAACATTTCGGAGCACATGGTATCACGTCACCACATAGACAATGTTGGAAACCATGCTCTGGATTATCCTGGTGCTCCCACATTGCATTTCATCATATCCCACGAGCCCCTGCAAAGACATTTACAATCTCAAAAGAATATTTACATCAATACAAAGCCTTTTGATGGGAGTGCCCATTGACTCAAAACCATCACCCACTAGCTATGTGCATACCTATGTGCCTACCCTCAAACATGCAACAAGTGAAAAAACTATTGACATTTTTTGGCATATCACCGTTTCTCTCAGGTTTGGGCAAAGTTCAATTTCTCGTTTCACAAGCTGTACTTCACTTGGGTTTTTATGCAAAAAACAAAAACACACTTCTACCTCTTCATTGCAATGAAAAGTGAATCATCATGCCAATCTTGTTCCAGAAGCAGTTTTGAGGCGAGCAATGCAAATAGGAAAAAACAACAGGATGCACGAAGTTATGCATTCTGATTTCTGAAATTGGATCGAGAGAGTCCAAAAGACCTAGTAATTAAACCTGTGTAATGACTTTATGATCTCCTAACCACATTAACACCCAAAGTACAGGGTACCTTGCTGTGCATGTGGAGCAAGTTGGCCACCTCAAAATTTCAAGATAAACAAAACAAAAATCAAGTAAAAGTCTGTGAGAGAATTCACCATGCATGTAGTGCACAACAGCAGAAGCAATCTTTAACCAAGAATAGTTCCCACACGAGAGAGAGAGAGAGAGAGAGAGAGAGAGAGAGAGAGAGAGAGAAAGTTTGTCTATGAGATTGTAAGAACCTCATACAATGAGCTGAAAGGGTCGAGCCTCTAAGCGGGCATCAACATCCAAGACAAATATAACATATCCAAAATCATAGAGATATCAATAAATAAGAAATCTCTCTAATCCCATGCAGAGGCTGTGATGTGGCACCAGTGTGATGATCATCCAGATGCTAGCAGAGGGGGCAAGCCCAAGTGGGAACCCGGCAATGTGGGAGGATGCAGTAGAATGAAACCTGTGATGGGGCATCGACGATGATCAGATGTGAGGTCTGTTGTGGTCTCCTAGTTATGGCCTTGCAACGGACGAGTGCCACTGTCACCCCCGTCGTCAGTCATGCCTGTGGTCTGTTGAGCATGAAGAGAAGGTCTCCCAATCTATATGTGCCTCAACCCACTCACAGATCTGCCGTGTCTCTCTCTGGTCCTTGGGTCCGCCATCTCCCCGAGGCCTGCTGGTCCGTGCTGACTAACTGGAAAAACTCGGTGATCATGCTCTGAGTGGAGTCCAATTGTATACCCTAATCTCGCCTATGTGTCTTGATCATGTGTCGGATGGCCTCATGAATCAGAGTCACTGGCATTGCTGATCTGGGTAGGACAAGAAACTAGTTAAGGGTTCGAAGCCATCCTTGAAAAAGACTGTGATAGCAACCTCGGAACTAATAGTATGCAGGGCATCTGAAATCAAAGCGCTCCTTCTACTCAATCTCTTCAATCACAAAGTACAGATGCGACCCTGTCTGGGTATGCCCTCAGGCCACCCACTCTCGATACAAATTCTATGTGAGGAGACACAATCTGTCCGATCGATATCCTCAAGGAATGGGGGAGGTGGAACTGTGAATATCCTGGTGGGTCAATGAAGCCCTCTGAAATCTGCAAGCAGTGGTCCCTCTAGAAGCTGAGCTTCACAGTAAGCTCGTTGGGTGCAAACCAAGTCCTGAATGTGTATAACGGTAAGAGATCCTCCAAAAAAACCTGGTTCATCTCATGATATGTGAGCGGAACTGGGGGGGGAGGGGGGCACATCAATGCTATACTGAAAGGGAGGTAATCTGTAGATCTGTATAAACATAGCCCAATCAGGCTGAAAGTGAAGCTCCATCACATGATCAGAATAAATTCTTGAAGCCACAGTCTCCTCCATTGGATGTCCCTTGTACAACTCTTGAGAGAGGAGGTGACACTCTTGCTCTTTGCAATGCAAGGGAACTGAATACGCTAGAGAGTAAGAATATATCAAGCCCATGGAAGTGCACAGCACAAAGAACCCCAACCAGCCAGCCAACTAACCCAAAGGCCAACCAGCAACCAACTCACACATGGCAGGCCAACTGTCATGTCAGCTAGTCGACTGCCACGTCAGCCTAACGACATGCCACATGAGCATTGGCTACCATGCCAACATCGTACAGCCCATGTGGCTGTTTATCATGTCAGCAGCCTGCAGATTCTACAACATCAGCATCATACCAGTCCATACAGCTGCCCACAGACTACATCAGCACCTCGCCATGTGGCCAGAATGCTACGTCGCCGCCTCGGGTGGCTGTGTGCCACCTCTACATCATTATGGATGTATGATGATCTAGCCAGCCATATACTGTCCTGAACATGCACCCCATCTCATCAGGATAATGGTTCACTGCATACTGATTCTCATGCATCTATCCTTCTTCTACACTACCATGCTCATGGCTTCTCATTTGGGGGCCTTATAGAGGAGCAACTAAGCTGAACAAAGGGTAACAAAGCATGGAGAATCGACTTCCAACAAGGCCCTCAACTAATGAATGTCTATAGCTCCTCAATCTCATTCAAACATTGAAAACCAATGAGGAAAACTATTTAAGATGGTTTAGAGCTAGGTCCAAACACCAAGGTACCTCAGATTCAATAGGGCTTTTCTTAGAAACTTTTGCTGGTGCACCATTCGGAACACTCATGCAATTCATGAATCCTGCTTCTTCCATTGATAGCTTGTCTATCTCTCCTTCAACCTGAAAATTATAGACAGCCTCAGTCACAAATCACAATAAGTTGGATACAGAACCTCAACATGAGAACACCATGTGAAAGTCTCACAATAATTATGTGATCCGCAGCCTTTATGTCATCTAGACCATAAAATATGTTCAATGCATCCTTCTCCTGCCAGAAAGTAATACAAACCAGGATTAATTCAACAAACTAAAATTTAAAAAAACTGCCAACAACAATCTGTGCCTGCTGAGAAATTGAAAGGAAAAAACGTACGACTCTTACTTGCCAAAAAAGCTTCTCCAAAGTTCGATATTTGCAATTTACTATCTTCCCATTCTTTCTGTACGGAAATGCAATTGCAAGCTGCCATAGAAGTTACGAAGAGATGTCATGACAAACAGTATACATAAGAGATAAGCATTATGATCTACACTATCAACATGCTTACCCCTTTAGACGAGCTTTTTTGCCTCACTCCATTGCGAACAAGAGTTTCTTTTGAGATTCCTCTTGAGGCAAAATATGATATCACCTACAAAAACAAAGCCAACATTTCCACAATTCATGAAATCAGATTTCTTCTTGAGCTTGCAAAACATTGTCACTAGATCTAGGTCAGTCATGTTATGATCTAATCAGTTCAGAAATATGTTCTACTACCGTTAGTTCACATGTACAATTGAGTCAAAACATAGAAAATGTAATGAGTTACTTCCTCCTTGCATGTACCTGCATATGCAATCGTCTTTCTTATCTTTACACTCCCAACCTCCCCCCTCCCCCCCCCCCCCCCCAAAAAAAAAAAAAACCTTCTTCAGCAACCAAGCCCACATTTCGCTATTTGTTTGTCTCAACAACACAATGCTTCTTCTAACAAAACACCAAAGTGATTCCTCTTTAGGATTAGGGCAAGGCTGCAGTAGGAGAAGAATATGCAGCAGCCTCCAATCCCCATCTATCGTTCAACACTTCAATTCAGTGAGCTAAAAGCATGCTCAAAGGATGTGGTCACCGCCGACGATATATATATACCTTTGTAAGACTGGAATAAATCCAATTGTACAAATTCAGATTTCTCTTATTCTAAAGTTCAAAATTCTACAAAGAAAATACAAAAGAAAATGAAAGAGAAGAAAGATGAGGTAACCAAAAGATGTGGTCACAGCCAATGATGATACAAGTGGAGTAAATGAGGAAACTACAAAGGTAGTAGTAATGATTTTTCAAAGAAGGACCACAACAAGACAAAATAAAGAAGAAAAACAGCTATTGGCCACCAAAGCAAGCAAAAAGGGCTCCTGATGCACCATCCAATTCCTTTCCACATGCCCATAAACAGAGAAAAGCATATTCTAAATAATGATAGCGAATCATACCCCTTGATCCTACTTTTAGAGTTTCGGAAGCTTGATATTCACTTCCCTGCAGTCAAGCAATGAAAATTGTCTCTTGCTTCCATGCATCTCAAACAGCGACGCAATTCTGTGGTAGCACAAATTGCATACATATCAGATAGTCCTCTCACAAGAGAGCTCACTCAGTTCTCAACTTCTCACAAATTGTATACATATCAAACAGTCCTCTCACACGTGAGCTCACTCAGTTGACATGGCTCAAGGGTCCAATGAGTCAATTGTATCACTGTAACGATCGTTTCACACAACTCGCAGTACGACTGTAGAGAAAGATAGCTTAGCAATTTCTCCAGGGTTGAGATTTTTAATTGTCAATGATGCACAAAGGTTCCACTAGGGAGCATTCTTATGAACAAAATACTGATTCTTTAAGAGCCGATATGGTAATGTGCAACACCGAAAGGCAGCAAAAAATTGCATACATCTTTGTCAACATATAGATCTTTATTATTGAATCAATTAATTTGGTGGAATAGTAAAAACATTACGTAAAAACAAAGATATTCAGGATTTGGGAATCTTTTTCAATGAAGCCACATATTGACGGAAACCCAATTTTACTTGTCACCTTGATAGCATAGGATGGAGCAGGTCATTTTCACAATCGAAAGAAAAATGTAGTTTTCCGGCTTAAATCTCATTATTGTTATACCCATTCTTTGCGTTGATAATATGATCATGACAAGTGTTCGATATTGAGTAGTGTGGTGTGAACACCCCTTGGGCCCTTTTCACCTCCAATTAGGAGGGTTTTTTCTTATGTTAGAGGTACATAACCCCATTTTGGTTTTGTACGTTTTGACATTTCATAATAGCACTTTAGCCTTCTTTTGCTCTCCACGACTGATTTGTTCTACTCCACTCTCTATCTTCCTCTACCCCAAAAACTTACAAGTTGGTATCAAATCCTTGCTACTCTATGAACTCAAGCTAGTCTTGCTTCAAGAGAAGTTCCTCCAACAAAACAACTTCTTTTCCAAGGAAAGATTGATGGGTGAAGACAAGATAGGGCCCAATGCACGATGGAGTAAGGGTGGGAGCGGCTCCTGGTTGTTAATGCAACCATTTGTCTGAAATCAAGACAAAACACACAAACTAAAGTTGCCCCTGCCTCTTCGTCATTCGGTGTCAGACAGACCTATTTCGTGCACTGCCTCAGAGACTTGCATCATCATCACCTCCAACTAACCAATCTCCTAGCATCGACCTACATCATCATCTACAAGAGTATCGTCATCCGGTAGAACCTTATAAGCAACAACAATTGCTTCAAAATACGCTCAACTGCCGAATTCTGCCTATTCAAGCCATCGTAGTTTGAATCAAGTCGTTACCTTACTTTATTGGAGCCATGGACCGCTTGTTTCTTACCACTACCTTGTTACCTAAGGTCGTCTTTTGATATTTCATCTTTTTATTGCCACTGTCTGCTCGTTTTCTGCCGAGATCTGCAATTTGTTGTTCATGGGAACCTATGAAGGGGATCCGATGTCAAAACACTTGACAACTCCAAGATCTTTGTGAGCAGTTGCTCGATATTAATGAAGTCATTCCAGACAATCAATTCATTTTGAAGTCTTTGCCAAAGTCATACTTACATCACTCGGCTCCTTCGGCCACCTCGAGGGAGGCTCTCGACACATGCTCTCGGGGACGCACAGGCGTCCCTACTATCAAGCCCACAAAAAGGGCAAGTGTCATTATTGCAAAAAGTTGGAGCACTTCATTAGCAAATGCAAGAAAAGAAAAGCAAAGAAGAAGAGAGAGAATCTGGCACTTTGGTTATAGCTTCTAGTCATTCCAATGCAAATAAGGATGATACTTCAGCAACTTTGTGGCTAAACAATCGGCTTTTAATTTTGTGCAGTTATGATGCCAAACATGAAGTTGCATCACTTCTTTTATAGCCACAGAAGACCTTTCAAACACATCACATGCAAAGATCAGCTAGCTTGCCTTCTGCAATAGCAAGCAATGATCTTTTTGGTATGCTTGCTCCTAAACAATGAAGACACGATTGAAGGCACCAACTACCCCACGTGGTCATACAAGATGCGTCATGCATTGGTGGCCAAGAACTTATGGAACATTATTGCAGGTTTTGAGGTGAGACCTCTGCCATAGGCATCTCTTGCCACTACAGCCGCCACGACGGGTGGTGATAATGACATTGACTCTTCATCATTTGCCTCTGATGCCGTAGTGTCTCCTACTCAGGATCAGATCACATGGGATCACAGAGATACTCAAGCTCATGCCTTGATAGTGTTGTTGGTTAAAAGGATGATAATCCCTCACAACAGATCTTACAGGACTACAAAGGATGCTTGGGATAAGTTAGCCTCATTGTATCAAATTCACAATGAAGCATGGGTTGCATACCTACCAAAGCAATTGAAGATGGATGAAGAGCAAGTGGCATTTGACTAAGGTCAAGGATTTCAAAGATCAGCTGGCTAGCACTGACGAGGTTATACAAAAAGTCAGCTTGTGTGTGTGGACTTCACGACTCATATTAGGGGTTTGCTACCACATTGAGGTTGGTCCCAACCATTATAGATTTGACCAGCTGGTGACTCTCTTGTTGCAAAAGGAGCAGAGCATATGGGTCATGCAAAAACAGCAAAGCCTAGTGGTAAAACCAAAGCACAATTGCGGTATTACTTCAGATGCCAACGATAGTGCAGAAAAGAAAAAGAAGAAATGCAATTACTGCAGCAAACCATGTCATAATATCTCTGAATGCCGAAAGCACATAGAGTCAAAGAAGAAGAAGAAGCACTCTACCTTGCAGTTACTAATTTCTCTTCTCATGAGAAGGATGAATCAGCCAATGAGGCTCAGCATGATTGGTTACATGTGAGCGGGAAGGTAGTACTATATCATAGGCCTCTATCCGGGAGACCTGCTGGCCATAGATCCTATAAGCTGGTGACACTGGATCAATGAAGAAAGCGTGCCCGCCCGCTGTGAGCCATGCTACCATCCCCCAAGTGAAGTCCCTCTGCCTCCGTTGAGTACTGGCCACTATCCGAAAGGACACAAGCCAGATCCTCTGCGCTGCTACACAACCCCACAAGCAATAAAAGATCGTCTCCAACACGCCCTCTGCACAACAAAGGCACCTGCCGTCAACTCACATCTGCTCTAGCCAAGGGCCGATGTGCAATCCTCCATAAGCCATCAAGCGAAAAAAGTAGATCTTCCGTGGTCTCAGGCTTGTCCAGAGATGAGGCCAGAATCATGAGACTTGGGAACATCCTGCTCTACCCAGTGTCTCTTCCTCAATGGGGTCCAAGCTGCAGCCTCTAACTGAATCCATCAGCCCCCAGCCAGAACCACTCCCCTGGGTCCCACTGCAAATCGCAACGAGGCCGGCCTTGTTAGCACTTAGCCCTGGTATGACCTTGTAGGCTAGTCTTAGGACTCAGTCAACCCTTAGGTTGACTTCATTGGTCAACCATATGGTTGACTTCAGGGTCATATAGGCCACCCCTTTGTACTTTCTCATTATCCATTTGCAAGTACTTCATGTTCCTTCAGCTTGTTTGCTCCCTTGAATTCCTCTCCGTTTCCATTGCTTCCCGCACCCAATAGTGGTATCAGAGCAGATTCTCTTGTTCCTACCTGCCTCCCCTCGTGCTCAAGCATTGCTCCTACTTGCCATTTTGCTCCAGCTCAGTTCGGTGCCTCATTTCATTGCCGAAAACCTGTTTTTTGACCAAACATATAGCCCAACGGCTGTTTTTTGACTTCTTGAGGTCCGATTTCAACATTTTTCGAAGTTTCTAAGCTGCCTACATACAAACGACCATGTCCCGCGCCATTTCGGCCCCCAAAAAAAAAGGTCCGTACAATTGGTACAAACTTGTATGGACATGTGTGCGGCGGTGCCAAGAATCCGTACGGCCTGTCAAAAGTTGATTTCGAGCATTTTTTGACTGTTTTTGGGGTATTCTGCTCAGATTTTGGACTCGTTTCAGTCATCCGGGCCTTCCTCCAGCTGCTCCAACCTGCTCTCGCACGATTTTGGTAGGATTTGCTCCCTCTTGACTCAAAATCTGCCTGGCACAGTTGGGTTTGAAGCTTTTCATCCTCTTTTATGTCACATTTGCACACATTGCAGTGACATTGAGGTGATTTTGCTCTAGAAATTGGGGCTTTTGTGTCACATTTGCAGATTTTGCAGTGACATTTACTCCTTTTGGTCACATTTTGGGACTTTTGCAGTATTTGCCCTATTTTGACTCCACTTCAACTCCGACACTGGGGATTTTGGATCTATTGCTGGAAGATTGCGGGATATTTTCAGATAAGTAGGTTATTTTGTCACATTTGCCTAAATAGCAATGACATTTGGCTACTTTGATATGAAATTGGGGGTTTTTCACCGACATTGGCAAGACATTGCGACAGATTTGGTCACATTTGCAAAATTACAGCTTATTTTAGGGCTTTTACCAATTTGCCCTCTTTTTGGCATAATTGTCCTCTCCAAATTTGGGGCTTTTGCCAGATTTGCTGATATTTGCAGCATTCTTTGCTTGACAAAACCAAATTTGGGTTCTATTTGCATTTGCCATTTGATTTGAGCTATTTGTCCTTTGACATTTGTGGCATTCAACCACCATTTGGGACAGATTCAGCTCAGATTTGCATTGGACAGATTTGCAAACATTTGCCCTTTGATTTGGGCTGGTCATTTGTAGGATAGCTATTTGCAGGGGGGTCCTTTGATTGGACAGATACTTTCTTGCATGTCATTTTTTGGGGGCAGCTTGTGCATTTTGCTCAGTGTTTGAGCAGCCATCTTGGCATTGACACTTGCAGACATTTGCTGTCATTTTTTGTCTGACATTTCCTGCCAGAGTCAAATACTTGGGCAGCCAGCTCTTTGCAACAAGCCTTGAGACTGTGACACTTGCATAGCACTTTTATTTTTTGGGACAAGCTTGATGGCACCAATTATCCATGTAGTCGTACTTGGTGCGCCACCTATTGGTGTCCAGGAACTTTTGGGGAACTGTATTTGGATCGGAGACTAGACATGTCTCTTCATCACAGGCAACTGCTGCCACCATAGCCACTTCTGCCACTTCTGATTCATCTACCACTACTCCCTCCGTGCCTGCCGTCGACCCTCCAATACAAGAATAGATTCGTTGGGATCAGCACGACATGCACAGGCACATGCAGTGATTGCCATGAATTGCAAGAGAGTTGTTATACCTCACATTCGGTCTTGCAAAACAGCCAAGGCTGCATGGGACAATTTGGCCAGTCTTTATCAGATACGCAATGAGGCCAGATTTGCTTATTTGTACAAGTAGCTTGACAATGTTAAGATGAATGAAGGGGGCAGCATGGATGCCTATTTGACACAGGTCAAAGAATTCGGAGAGCAGCTCATCAATGTTGATGAGATTGTACCAAACTCACAGATTGTGTCTACCACACTTGATGGGCTTCCCGACTCGTATCAGGGATTTGCTACAACACTTGGACTAGTGGCCATGTGTAACCCCAACCACTATTCTTTTGATCAGCTCGTTTCCCTACTCCTGCAGAAGGAGCAAAGTCACCAAAACAGAGCTGCTTCCACTCATGCAGATCAAGCCTTTGCTACTGATCACAGGGGCAAAGAAAAAGGGGGGGAAATTACAGCAAGCCCAAACCTATACCTAGTACCTCTTCCTCTTCTATTGACGGGAAGAAAAAGAAACACTGCAATTATTGCAGGAAACCAGGTCATGAAATCTCTGAGTGCCGAAAGCGTATTGCTTCCGAGAAGAAGAAGCAGGGACAGCCAGGACACCAACATCTTGTTGTCACAAATACTCCAGCTACTAATGTCGCAAATACAGAGGGAGCCAATCTTGCTCATGATGAGTGGGCATTTTTTGTGGAGTGTCATACTCTGCATGATTCAGCTTTTGCAAACTCAGAGTTTGCCTCAGACAGGTAATTTGACAGTGGTGCTTCCAAGCACATCACTTCTTGCAAAAATCTCTTTCACACATTGAGTTGTGTTCCAAAGGGGGGGCAGAGTCACTTGTGCAAATAATGCAGCATATCCCGTGAAAGGGATTGGTCAAGTGCTTGTCACTATAGTGTCAAGTGATACCATTCAACTTGTGCAAGTTTTATATGTTCCAGGTATCAAAAAGGATCTGATTTCTATCTCAGTCATCTCCATACATGGCTTCAGAGTTCTTTTTTATGGTTATCGCTGTGCCATTTATGATAATCGATACGACCACTATATTGTACTTACTGGAACACTTGATAGAGGACTGTATCATCTTGACATATATGCACAAGAAGCGGCTATAGAAGCTAATGCCGTAGCTGAATCTGTAATTTCTGATACACATCTATGGCATGAGAGATTGGGACATCTCAACTTCAACAATTTGTTGAAGATGCATTCACATGACATGGTCGTAGATCTTCCACCCATGCATGCACTTAAAAAACATGTATGCGAGGCTGCTTGTTGGGCAAAATGCATAGGATTCCATTTCCCAAGGACGAGACTCTTGGTGCATCCAGGAAGCTAGATGTGTGCGGACAGCATCACTTGGGGGGTACTATTACTTTTTTACTTTTATAGATGAATTCACTGGGTTCACTTGGATATATCCCATGAAGCTGAAGTCAAAAGTCTTCTCTTGCTTCAAGCATTGGATTGCCTTGGCAAAGAATGAGAATGGGGAGAAACTCTTGACCTTCCGCACTGACAAGGGAGGTGATTACTTGTCCCGGGAATTTTTTGATCTTTTAGCAGCCTGGGGTATCATTTATCAATGCACAGTGGCCTACACTCCGCAACAAAATGGACTTGTCAAGCGCAAGAATAGAACAGAAACGGAAATGGGCAGGTGCATGCTTAAGGGAAAGTCCCCAATAAATTCTGGTTGGATGCGATTATCTGTGCCAACTATGGGCTGAACCAAGCATTCACTTGGGCATTGAAGACCATGACTCCCTATGAAGCATGGACATATCGTAAGCCTGTCATTTCTCACATGCGGGTGTTTGGGTCTCTTGCGTATGTGCATGTACCCTCTCAGTTGAGGCATAAGTTTGATGATAAGGCTGTCAAATGCATCTTCATTGGCTACAGCTACGGTTACAAGTTGTTTCAGCCTAGCACAGGCAAGGTGATTGTCAGTAGGGACGTAGTTTTTGCTTAGCATGCCCCTTTACCTTGGCTGGACTGTAAAACACAGCCTTCGGTGGAAGCCTCTGATGTGTTTGATTCTATTCCACCTTTCACACATACAAATGACACAGTGCAGAGCCCCATGCTACATGCTTCTAGCAGCTGCCAGGTCTGACCTGTGATTTCACAATTTACCAGGGGGCTCTTCTAGTCAGTTGTTTCCAATTTCGCACTTATCTGGGCTGCTCCGGTGTCCTCTAACAGGTCACCTTCAGGTTTTCTCAGGGCCATCCAGGGCTTCCACGGTTGGCGATCTTCTCCAGCACGCTTCCACAGTTGCTTTTGCTGATTTTCACCTACCAAAGTGCTAGAGAACTGGGCCAGGAGATTTGTTTTCATGTATGCTGCTCTTCCAAGGTTTCCCTAGCCTTCCAATCTGTTGATTGCTTTCCGGAATCTTTCCTACTGCCTCAGAACCTTCAGATCCTATTGCTTTGTTGCAGCTAGCCTTTCTGTTTGCCAGGAACAGCCAGGGTTGGTTGTTTTGCTGGCCTCAGTCTTGCCAGGACTCCACTGCCATGACAGATTTGGCTGATTTCTCTCGTGCCAGGACTCCCTTGACGGGTATCAGAGCTGCCAAGTTAGAACCCTCAGCCAAAAATCGGAAGAAGGGCTGCCATGGAATGATGCACTGGACTAGGATGCCTTTTCTATGATTGCATAGCAGGACAGAAGTGCCTGTGAATGGATTATTCAGTTGGCTGTCTTTGGGCTGACGCACGACAGTGCTTTCTTTGTATTTGAACGCCTTCTGGATAAAAGATAAAGAAATACTGAAAGGGGCGCTAAGTTTAGGGCCAATCTGGTGTCTAGTGCAGGACGAGGGCGATCTAGCTCTTTCTGGTTTGTTGTGGAAAGTTCTAAGTGGCTGGAAATTAAGTATTTGCTAATTATTTAACTGTTCACTGCCCTTTGGAAATTCTGAAGGCTGGTTGCAAATCCCGCCTAGAGAAAATTCTGCACCAGTCATCTCAGCTGCCCCATGCATCCTAGGTGAAAGCACCACCAAGAGGCTATGTACCAGGCCGTAGCAAGGAGGACCTGGTTGACCACCAACGCTCTGCCTGCAAGAGAGAGTTTGGCTGAGCTCCAATACAAGAGCTTTCGCCGCACTCTGCAGCACTGGGGGATCTGCTGCTCCGCTGAAAAGCCAAGGTATCTCGCAGTCTGCCCACGCAGGATCCACAGAAAGCTAATAGCCGAACCCCAATCCCGAACCTCCTAGACCTCCTCTGCACGTGTGAAGAAACCGATCGATTTGGTCCAGTTGATTCGAGCCCCCAGAGCCTCACAATGGATGGCTAGAGCTCCCCTAGCCGCCTCTAACCTCGTTGTGGTGCCCTCGACAAACAAGGATATGTCGTCAGCGAACTCCAAGTCTAGTAGCTCCTCATGTCTGATGAAAAGCCACGTCCCCATGAGCCCAGCTGACCGGGAGAGAAGGAAGTACCCAGAGCTTCCACTACAAAGAGGAAGAGGAAGGGGGTGAGGGGGCAGCCCTGGCAAAGTGAGCGTGAAAGAGAAACGGTATCTATGTGTGTCCGCCAATGATCACCTAACTGGAGCTCCCTGCGCATAGAACCGACACTCCTCTAATCCATCTGTCCGTGAAGCCTAGCCTTTGCATCGTGCCCTCTAGAAAGGACCACTCCACCTTGTCATAGGCCTTCTCGAAATCCAAGGGAAGAATCACAAGAGGCTATGACTCCTCCCTAGCCCAATCCACCGCCTCCCAGAAAGTGAAAATGTTGTCCAGGATACTCCTCTCTTGCAAAAAGCATGTATGTGTGTCATGGATGATGTCTAGAAGGTGTGGCCGCAACCGCAAGCTAAAGACCTTGGCTAGGATCTTGTATGCGGTATACAAAAGCGTGATCGGTCTCCACTGCCGAATGTCTGATCTATCTCCCCCTTTCGGGATCAAGCATATCCAACCTCGACTCAAGGACTACGGGAGTGAACCAGAGTCGGAGATTTCCTGACAAAAGAGCCGCTAGCTCCCAAAAGCTCACGAAGAAAGTCAGAGTCAGGCCATCTTCCCCCGGGCACTTCTGAGGAGGGAGGGCCTTGAGGGCCTCCCAGAGCTCCTAATCTGTGAACGAAGCCTCCAGGGACCTGCTCAGAACCGATGTGACCACTGAAGGAACCTCGTCCCAAATTGCCTCACGTGCTATAAGTGCCTCAAGGGTCCACCTCTGCCTGAAACAACTGCCGATAGAAAGTTGTGGTAATCTCAAGGATCTCCTGAGGGTCTGAATACAGCTGTCCCTGGGTATCCCGCAACCTCTACAGCTATGTCCCTGCTGAATGTGGCCCGGTAGTCTAGAAAAACTGCTTGGTCATCCTATTCCCTTGCTGAATCCATCTCGCCCGGGACGAGTGATACAAAAACTCAGCTCTGCGGACCTCCGTAGCTTGTAAAAGGAGTCTCGCAGCCTCACAACAGCCCCAAAGCCCGTGAGTCTGGGTCATGCTCTTTGAGTCGCTCTATGGAGGCTAGATCCCGCCTCAGTGCTCTCTCACACTCCTGAAGCGCATGTCTCTGTCGGAGGGCCTGTCACTAAAGCTCCTCATTGCTCCTCTGGATCACATCTGCAACCCAAGCCGCCCATCATCAGGTAGCTGCCATATCAAGGCCACTGCCCGCTTTACCTCCTCCTGTAGGAGGCTATCCGAGATGCGGATCCCCTTCTGGGAAAGACCGGTGCGAAGCTACTCTAGGAAGAGTACCACCGGGGAATGGTCTGACATGGTGGTACATGCCAAGATGCCGGTAGAGCCGCCCCTGTGCAATGCCCAGTCCCCTACGTAGAATTTGTCGAGTCACTCTAGAAGCCCATCCTGTCTCCATTGGCCAAAGGAAAACTGCAAGCTACCTGGGACCCTCGTGAGCTCCGCCTCTCGCCAAGGATCCCTCCCTCTGATTGCAAAGATAAAATGTTCCCATGTGCTCCTCTCTACTGCAGGCATCTCGAAGAAGGTGGGGAGGGGGAAGCTGCAAGCAAGAAACAAGGCTCGTCTGTGAGTGGGAACTTGTTCTAGGAAAACTGCCTTTTGCGACTTCGATGTAGGTTTGGAAGGCGAGTAGACTATATTTGTCCTCCGGTGTACCATAGTGGCTACCGGCTCCACGCCTACCTTCTGTGCCTACTGCAACATAAAGGAGACGTCCACCCCAAACATCTCAACACACTTTTGGAGTGGCTAGCAGTGCGACTGATCAAGCTTTACCTCGGGTCGCAGTCTTACCACTCTACTGCCAGGCCACAGATCAACTTCTCCTGCGCGAAGCCCAGCTGAAAATTAACTTCGACACCATGGGCGAGCCATAGATCCAGACCCTGCGGACCCATCCACTTGTCCATCATGTGCGATAACTAATCACCAAGCATGGCATCAAACATAGATGGAGTCCACTTCTCCACCCATGTGGAAGTGAACTAGAACCTCCAAGCTAGATGTGTGTGGGAGCCCACTGCACTGATCGAACCCCCTTTCCGAGGCTACAAAACCAGAAGCATCACCTCCAACGGCATAGGATAGGAGTCCTCAATCTCAAGGTACTTCCAAGGCCCAACCTCTAGAACTCCCTCGGAAGAGGTCGCCCAGGCTAGAGCAGTGGAGCTAAGGACTGGGGGGACGAGCCACTTCCCCCACAGGCCCCTCTGGAAGTTGTTTGATGAGGCAGATCCGTGTTCTGGGAAACCACTAGGCTAGGCTTCTGAGAGGACGAAGAAGCCCCTGTCTGCGGGATCCACCCTTGCCTGTGGGCTGAGGGTCGAGCACGATCTGAGAAGGAGATCGTGATGCTGAGGGGGTGGGAAGGGGGATTGTCGAGTTGGGGGGGGGTGTAGGTGGTCAGGGTGATAACTATGCAAGAGGGCGAGGGGGGAGGGAGGACCAAGGCAGGGGGAGAGGCAGCCTCCCCTAACACGGAGGAAGAGGCCGGGGATGCAGTCGGAGCCGGTCTCTGGGACCTAGCCTGCGAACCCGAAGTCCTCTATCACCGAAGAGAGTCTGTTAGCCTGTCGAGTAGGGCCCCGTGCGCCTCCTGGGCCCTGCTGCTGCTAAGTGACCCTCTGCATGCTCTGGGTCCCTTCCCCAGCGAGATCTGTTGGGGGGACGAACTCTCCTTCGCGCTCAGCTTCCGCCTCTGCTTTAAGGCGAGCTCTCCTTCATCGGTTCTTCAGAGTCTTTTTGGAGGGTTTCTTCTTATGCTCCACTTTTGTCCACTTCCCACTCAAGGGCTCCACCCAGGCGGTCTGCGATTGTTGCTGTTGCCTATGCAGGTGACTCTGCCTGTCCACCTGCGGCTCTCGCTGACGATCTTGCGATTGAGGGGATCGTCTCGGGCCTCGAGAACAATCCCTGGCCAGGTGTCCATGCTCTCTGAAATGGAGGCACTGACTCGGTAATCCTAAGATCTCAATTCTCTAACATAGCTCACCCCCTCGAGAGTCTCGAAAAGGATCCAATCCAAGATGGACTATGGGTCCTCTATCACCAGTTGGAGTGTGGGGACCCCCTCATTTGTCACCACCACTGATGCGGCTGACTCTGGGGGGGACTCTAGTACCGTGCCAAAAGCTCTTCCAATGGAAGGGAGAATGGGCATGTACTCCCTGGGAAGTCCTGGAAAACTAAGCGTCGCCGGAAAGCGAGGCACATGGTGGGATGAGTCCATGTCCTCTACTGTAAAGCCGTGATACCACGGGAAAAGGAAAACTAGGTGCGGGCCAAGATAGATGGGGGGCTCTGCTCAACTAGTGCCTGGATGGTGTCGGGTGAGCGCAACTGGAGAAGGAAGACTCCTCGTCCATAGATGGTGACCTCATGGATGTGGTCCCCCTCTAATGCTAAATGCCAAGATGGACTCTGGGTCCTCTATCACCAGTTGGAGTCTGGGGACCCCCTCATTTGTCACCACCACTGATGCGGCTGACTCTGGGGGGGACTCTAGAACCGTGCCAAACGCTCTTCCAATGGAAGGGAGAATGGGCATGTACTCCCTGGGAAGTCCTGGAAAACTAAGCGTCGCTGGAAAGCGAGGCACATGGTGGGATGAGTCCATGTCCTCTATTGTAAAGCTGTGGTACCAGGGGAAAAGGAAAACTAGGTGCGGGCCAAGATAGATGGGGGGCTCTGCTCAACTAGTGCTTGGATGGTGTCGGGTGAGCGCAACTAGAGAAGGAAGGCTCCTCATCCATAGATGGTGACCTCATGGATGTGGTCCCCCTCTAATGCTAAACTCGCCTGTAACCAGTGGTGGATCTGGGTCCTAGAAGGGGTGAGCCCTACTATCCGGCCCACTACTGCTCTGTCCGTGAGGGATTGAACTGCTTGCTTGACCTATTGTTTGTCCTAGGGAGAGAGATTAACCTTGACGGCTTAGGGGGTTCGAAGGTAATGCCATTTGAGCCCTTCTAGCCGGACAGAAGTCGCCACCAAGTTCTCGTTCTTCCAAATGTCAACAATTAACCCAAAGCTCCAAAAAATAAAGAAAGGAAAAAGGGCACGATGGCGCTGCAAATGGTCTGGCACTCAAGCTGAGAACTGAGCTAAACTCAAGCCACGTGCAAGCAGCCCGGGGTGCCAAGACACCTCCAGGCTTCTCAAGAAGCGCACTTCGCTCAAGTCTTGCTTCGAGGGGACTCAGAAGGAGACCCTCGAGACTCAGCCCAGCCCCAACACAGGCGGCTGGTCCACCTAACTGCAGCTACTCCAAGCAGAGGCAAAAAGGCGGGAGAGGGAAGAAGAAAAAACTCCCACAAGGGGGGGCAGAGAAAGGCCCTGCGGGAAAAGGAAGGGGTGAATAAAGGGCAAGGGGAGCGGGGGAGCAAGAGGTGAAGAAAGGGCAAGGGAAGCAGGGGAGCGGAAAGGAAGAGGCCGGGAAGAAAGGGCGTGGGAGGGAGGAGGAGGAGGAAGAGGCGGGGGTGGCAGCAGCCTCCAAGCAAGGGGGGGAGAAGACCGGGCGAGGGCGAAGAAGGCATGGGGGAGGCGGAGATGAAGCGGGGGTGGAGGAGAAGGCGCAGGGGGGCAGAAAGAGGCACGGCGGGGGGGCAGAATGGCGTGAAGGGGAGGAGAGGAGCAAGGAGGGCGGACGGAGAGGGAGAAGTGTAGGGAGGGGCACGGGGGAGGCAGAGCAGCAAGGAGTGGCGAGGGAGCCGAAGGTGGGGTGGACGGGGAGGGAGAGGAAGCCATGGCAATGGCAATGAGGAGGAGGAGCTTGGGGAGCAGGGAGAAGCTCCGATCCTCCACTGGGACATTGACATGCAGTTGATATAGACTTAATGCCTATGACAAAGAGAAAAGCACTGAAACCTCTAGCTAATGAGAACACACCTTAAGTCACTTTGCAGCACTTCATGAAATCGCAATTGAGGGAGAGAGTGAGAAAGAGAAGCAGGGCACCACACTAGGGCCAAAAACAAGGGCTGTGCCTCCCCCGAGGGTCTTTATTGCAATGTAAACTGCCATACAACTGGCTCACGGAGGAGCAAGAAACTGATACAGCTAGAATTCTGATTCTAAGAGCTTAGAAGCTCCCTCACTTACAAGACTAGGGGCAGCCATGGTTTTGGGCTTTGCCCCTAAAAGCTGGGAGCTTTTCAGCCAAGAAAAGCTGGCTGAACTGGTCTTTTTTAGAAAAGGCACCCATAAAGCTAGATGTGGCACATTTTTTCACTAGATGTGGCACATTTTTTCATGTGGGCCCTTTCCTAAAAGCTGGTTGTCCAACTTAGCACACTTTTCTCAGGCCTTTTTGCACTCTCCAAGGTCCTATACAATTAATAAAACAATATCCAACACTTTCACCCAAGCAAAATAGTTTAAAGCATGCTGTTTTTATAAACTATATCAATGTGGTCATTCAAGGCACAGAGTGCTCCCATGCTAGGTAATTCACCAAACCGTGCTTATTCTCTCGTTTAGTCTATTTACAATTAGTCGACTTCAGATAGCCCGCATTACCTAACAAAATGGACTCACTAAATAACGAGGATATTTCACCACAATATAAAAATGATATAGACTAACATCTTATCTCAAAGCATTATGAGCACATGAAAACTAATCAATCATAAAGCTTTGACTTTCCAGGCATTATAGGAGGATTTTTACATAGCCAGTGCAATCAAAATTCACCTTGTTAGATAAAGGTTTTAGTTGGAGACTCTCATCTATGGAGCCTGCACTATGTGTCTCATGAACACCATCAGCATCTGTATTGTCTGCATTAGTCTGTGATGGTAAATTGTTCTTGCCCTACATAGACAATTGTGAGTGCAAAACTCTGCGCATCAGACATTGACTTTCTTGTTCCTAGAATGAGAGAATATAGCATGTATAAAATACAAATATGGAAATAAACTGTCACAAGAGTTAACCAAGCACAAGCCTAGTTGGCTACATTCAACATACCCCAGTTTGGCCAGTGTATCCACAATCGGCTCGAAAGCAATTCCATATGGCGAATCCCCTGCCATGAGAGATCGGCTTACAACAAGGATTGATTCCAAGCTCGCCATTTTTCACACACCTTTTATGGTTTCCTACACAGGATATCAAAAAAATGGCAAAGACCCCATTTCCACCAATTGCATACCTGATTAACGACTTACCCATCAGGAAAAATATGCACTGCAAGACTTTGCTCTCTCCCAGGTCCACCTTCACACTGTCATGGCCACAACAATCACACTTCTCACAAGGTATTAAAAACGTGTGTTAAAAACAGGGCCGAGCAAAAATTGAACAGAGGATCTTACATTTATTAAAACTCGACAATTGCTGAGAGCCTTAAACAAAAGATTACAGGAAGCGGCCATAACCATTCAAATAAAAATATAAAAGTTAACAACAGTGCATACTGAGAGCCTCAAATTGAACAAAGAGAGATTACATAAATGCCTTAGTCTCTTAGAGACCAAAACATTACATCGAGTGAGCCAAAAGATCGTTGAGCTCGCCCAAAAGATTACATCCAGCCATTACTGATAGCCTCGTCTGAGCAAGAGGGAATTTGTACAACTCAGTTTTCAGCCAGTCTAGCTTGTTGCATTAAAAATTTTTAGGGAGCCAAAGGAGGATACGATGGAGAGTTCAAAGACCATGCACATTGCTAAGAATCTATTAATCACCCCATCGAGAGTACTCTGCTCTAAAAATATTGAGGGCTTTATCGACATCTAGGGGGAACCCATACAGCACGGCCAAATAAAGAGGCCCTCTGTGAGCATGTTATCCAAGATGATGACATTCAGATGTGTGCAACACAATCACCTTATATGAGATTGCAAATATTATTGGGATCACAGAGCATTGAGGGGGGGACCAATTAGGCATGCTGAAGATGAGTGGGTGAGAAGAAGATGAGCAGGGGAGTAGATGCAGTGATGAGAGATGGAGGAGGGAGCATGGAGCAAACTAGAGTAGGGGCAAAAAAGAGATAGAGGATACAGGAGGGGTGTGGAGCAAAGTAGTAGAGCATGGGCGGCAGATCAGAGCAATGTAGTAAAATGCCAAATGCCATGGATCTTATATAACTTGGAGGAGTCTATTACAACCTGAAAAAGTACAGAGATGAAACTCCGGACCTCCATCACACTCTCTCAAGCCCCCCCCCCCTTTTCTTGTTCTAGCACCTTCCTGTCCTCTCCTAGCCCCCTTCTCCCTCTAGCATGCGGCTCTCTCACCACCTCCACAGCCATGTGCTTGCCCTCGTCCAACCCTCATCCTTTGACTCTCTTTCCATCCTCTTCCTATTGGATCTTTGTGCAGCCCTTTGCCTTCTCTACCCCCCTTCTCTTTCTTCTTTGGCTGTTCATGAAGCAAAGGACTTGTTATTATTTCACCGGTTCACCCTCCACCTATCAATGTGCCTCACGAGACTAAAATAATCCGCATATCCACTAAGCTTCTATACTCATCTATATGGTCTTTACACCATGAGTTCCTAGCTCTTTCATAGTCAACTCTGGGGATCAGCTTTGATGTGCTAGCAATAATGCTGGATTTTCACTAAACAAAATGTTTACTAACTCCTCGTTCTTCCTACGAACCAAACAAGCCAATGAAAAATAAATGTTAAAATAAGCCAACCTTGCTAACTGAGCTACACGTTGCAATGGATTTCTCTATAGCTTTAGTATGTATCACAAAGCACATTCCTTGAACGAATGCCCAAGGACAAACGCCGACAATTGGCTTTAAAGGCTTGGAAGTACACATTGATTGGTGGCCAATTATATCACCAAGGTGCCGATGGCATATTACGGCGTTGGGCTTTGGCGCATGAAAGAGCAATGTAGGCACATGGCTTACAGCTGGGCCTTGTCCCATTTCATGGCCCTCAAAGTTGCATTGGATGCCCTTGAAAAGGCCAGCAATGGCACTGATTAAGCTTATCTAGATCCTACATTTTTAATGCTCTGAAAGTATAGCACGTCAGCAAACAAACTTACATGAGAATATGAGACGAGCAATTCGAGATTCTTTGAAATAGGTCTACGTATGAAGAGTTTAAAAGCTCGCATACCTTTGGGCAAAGGAGTTTTTTGTACTGCCCCGCGTGATATGAAGTGAGGAAGATGTTGTGCTCTTCTAGGACCTCTCTTACCGAAGCTTCAGTCCTCAGACGATCGGGTACACCTGAACAGCAAAACGGTGCATTGAGTTTCCTAACAATGTTGAAGTCGTGTCCAGAAACTAGCGCACAATGGCATAAAAGTCTTTCTTGGGACACTATTGATTAAACCAACGTTTCTGCTTGCCGTTTGAAAGCGAAACACCTGATGTTGTGAAGGCGTGGCTTGTCCGTTCTGAAGGCAGGACAGAATTTTCGAGACCCTGAGTGGCTGTGAAGGGAGGTACGATTGCTCTTCTCCATGAAAGCCGATGCCTGACGCGAATCCATGGTCGCAAAGCTAGCATAGCTCACGCACAGAAATGCAAGTTTTACCAGGGTTTAAGGGCTTAATCTGTAACTATATCGGAAGGGTTTAAGGGCTTAATCTGCATCTATCTATGTCTATAGTATATTACACTTAAGGATAGATAATACAAGGGCGTTAATTCCACATGGCTTGCCCATGGGAATAGGAAGTAGTATTGGTAGTTATAGGTTTGTGCCGAGGACTATGGGTGAAGGTAGTGGCCTGGGTGTGGTAGGCTTTTTAGAATTGTTAGCAATGCATGCGGGGTAACATCATTCGAAATAGTCCTCCCCCCCCCCCTCTTTTTTTAATTGGGAATATATTGTGGATAGTGACATTCTAGCAAGCTTTTTTAAACAAATTAGAAATATAAATCCTTGTTTTGCATGGGCAAGAAGAAGAAAGAGAATGCCAAAAAAAGGTTGATGGGCTTGTTGAGGGGTGTGGGCATTGGAAAATGCTATGTGTAGATGTAGCTCGACGGATCATTGCTTTAGGATGAGAATGTATGTACTAGAGTGGTTGGACCAGTAGCAATGGCAAGTTATGACGATGACTGCTTCGCTAATTGAAATTGGATCATATTTGGACAAAGCTTGACTGTAGATTGTTGTTGCCTGGTTAATAAGCCTGGTTAATAACCTTGCTGCTGCAGGAGTGTTCTTGTAGAGCATTGGAGAGTGCGTTGTCATGGTTTATAATCCGAGCACGTGCATTGGTTCTGTGCCTTTCTTCGCTACTGTTAGCATGCTTACGATCAAGTGTTGCGCTTGTCTATACAGAAGTGATAGCCTGCAGCTACCAAAGCAAGATACATTCTTGAAGCCATGTAAAAGAGGCAGTTTTGTTTGGCTGTTTCTTATCTCTTAGAAACACAAAATGTCAGCAACCATAAGGATTTCGCGTACCGCTATGTTTTCTATGTGCACATTGAACAATGTGCGAATTAACATATGTACAGATTTCCTTTTGGAGGCATTCCCATTTTGCTTTTGTTTGGACATACAAGATCTAGCAAGAACAGCGCTATCAACCTTTATGTGCCAATTTTCTAGCTTGTTGAATAGGTGGTCTGTAGAATGCAAGTCGAGAAAGAGCTGTATAAGTGAGACCATGGCTTCAAATGTTTTCTGGACCAAGTGCTACACTCACCATTGTCAATCCTTGAGATCTGTGTATGGTTCTTGGATTCGCAGGCTACACTGGGAATCACTTCCACGTGATAAAATTTTTCCCTGTTTGGAAGTCCTTAGTGATTGTAATGGCGTCCATGTTGATAGTATTGCTTCGTTGTTCTTAGTTTGTGGCACAACTTGGAAGACACCATCAGCTCCATCAATGAGTGCATCAACAATGTCTATATTCCTTAAGCATATTTCGACTCTCATGCCCTTTTGCGCACTATTTGGTGGTTTGATTCGTCTGTTGCACATTTTATGTTTGGAATCAATTGCTTGTAGTGTGTAAGGCTGTCCTAGTAGTTTGTTGAAAACATGCTCACTGTGGCTTTCTTTTTGGGCATTGGTGAAGAAGAGGTGCATGATCTTGGTTTCTAGATTCGGTTCCCTATAAAATGTGTCGTTCATGGAAGCTAGGTCTTCGATAGTTTGTTGTCCAATTCTTACTCTATTTAGTATCTGTATGAATTACTTATCTTTTTGACACATTGTTGTAGTTCGCTCATAGCATCAAACTTGCAACTGTCAGTATGAATGTTCGATCATGCTAATTGGGTAAAGATCCAATCGTCTCTAGAGGGCTTGCTTGGCAAAGATAGTCGCAGAATATGACATCTAGCACACCGAATGCTTTTGTGTGGTTGTGATTAATTGAGCGAACATGAGTATTAATTATGTTTAACATGTTTTGTCCTATCAATGATGCTTTGACTAGTAGAAGGTGCAACACTGAGTGGATGGTTGTGTTCCCTATGTTCAATGCCGCTTTGCCTGTGTAAGCCATGAGCAATGCTATGGGGTTGTTGGCATGATTCTTGATTCTTTGTGTACAGTGGTGGTGAATGAGTCCCTCAACTATAATGTGCAATGCGAATGTCTTACCTATGCTAGTGCCACTAGTCAAGAATAGGTTGATAGGCTTCTCGGGCTCTAATGTTTTTCAAAAGCATTATGTCATTGTGAAGTAGTGTTGTTGATTGTTTAGGTTTCTAATTTTGTTGTAGAAATTTGCTTTGGGCATGAAGGTCCAAGTTTTGTGTATCGAATGTGCTTCATTTTTTTGTCTTTAAATGCCCAACCCAAGATCGCAATCAACAACTTGATTTGTTGCTATGTGATTAGCTGATTCGCTATTCTTATTGAGCGAAACTATTGTCTTTGTGAATTTGTTCTTGTTTGCATTAAGGATATTTATGTTTTCTCGATACACATTTGCCATGTCTTGGCTCCTTTTATGAGTTGTTCTTCAAAGCTTCTAAATGGGATGTACAGCAACCAATTCTCATGATAGAAGCACAAAGCGTCCTCACGCTCCTTGAAGTACAAAAAGCATAAGATTTGTGGATTTTTAAGATTTCTTTGTTTGCCCTTCATTGCTTTGTATGGCAATGCATATTCAGCTAGGCAAATCACATTTAATGCTGCTTGGTAACTGTAGTATTTTTGTATGATGTCATCAAAGAATATGTTGGTGTTGTTGTCTAGACCTTGCAATGATGCCTTCCATTTTGGTAGTAGCGTTCTATCTTCCTAGAAGTTAGCCTTGACAAAGGCAAATTGTCTTGAGCAACTTGCAAGTAGTAATGATATCGCATCTGTGTTGTGCGTAGTAGTCAAATGCCTCTTTAAATTGCTCTTGTTGTGGTTGTATCCATCTTTGTAATGAACCAGTAGACATAATATCTTGTTGTTGTGATCGGGTTAGGATGAATGTATGATGCCACTGACTCATCTATTGAATGCTTGATATTTGGATTCAAATTCTGTGGGCATCTGAGCAAGTGCACCCACCTCTTCTTAGCACATGAGAATGTGTCAAAAAACATAGCGGTTCCAAGCTGGCAAATCAGTGCAAATACTTTTTTCAAAAAGTGTTTCTTTGTAGTCTTCAATGTTCGTAAAGCCTCAACTTCTTTGCACCCTATTCTCAAATTTAATAATCGTTCAACATTTGTATCATCTTGCACATCTTTTGCATTAAGATGCTTCCCTTGCAGTTGCCCTTGCTCAAGTGCATCAAAAAAAGGGACAATGTTATTGGTTCCTCGAAAGAGTTCTGCTTCTGACAAAGCACGATTATATTTCTAAGGATAATTATGCCTTAATGCATTATGCTGAAATCGGGACTCCGATCAATTGGGCGCACTTGTTCTTTTAATTATGGGAGAGGTGACCAATAAGGATAGACGCAAGAGGTTGGTCCATGATCAATTTTGTTTGCACTCTTTGTGCATATTCCCAATGCACGGAGGCCTAAATAGTTCATTCCAAAGTCATTTTAGGAAGAGGATGTAGGGAGATCTTGGGATAGAAACTAAGTAGGCCTATAAAGTGGTTGGGTATTGTAATAGAGTTCTGCATCTGACAGAGTACGATTATAGCAAAGGATATTGCAATAGCTTAAGCAGATTGGAAGAAGGGTTTACAATTTTGTTTGCACTCTTTGTGCATATTCCCAATGCACGGAGGCCTAAACAGTTCATTCCAAAGTCATTTTAGGAGGAGGCTGTAGGGAGATCTTGGGATAGAAACGGAGTAGGCCTATAAAGTGGTTGGGTATTGTAATAGAGTTCTGCATCTGACAAAGTACGATTATAGCAAAGGATATTGCAATAGCTTAAGCAGATTGGAAGAAGGGTTTAAATAAGCCATTGAGCTTACTGGCCATAGACAAGAGAGATCGGGGGAAGAGCGCACTGTACAGTCACACCAAGGCAAATCTCAGAATCCTTGAGACCATTACTTTCATTGTCTTGAAGAATAGGTTTTCTATGTTCCTTGTCAATATTCTATCTTCATTCATTAGTTCCTACTTTGCAATTGCTTGATAGTTACGATAGCACAAGTTGTGTATATTCTCCTTTATCAAATAATAATGTTGGGAATTACATCTCACGGATTATGTCTTTGAATTAGTTAAGTGGCAAGTAATTTTCTGGTGGTGCAATGTGAGTAATGGAGTCATTGTGGTCAGTGACTTGTTGCGATGCTTATAAACCATGGACCACTCCTCATCAAAGTCTTTGACGACAGGATCACCCATCAAAGACATATCTTGATCGTTTCTTTGTAGCGATGTGATGTTCAACCTTTGCATAATTTAGAATGACATTATTCTCCATGTAAATTGGCACTAGGATAAGGTCATGTAGAGCTTTCATTGTTAGCAATGCGCAAGGTGCATTGCTCATGTAATAGTGAGTCTATTAGATCATTCGCTTCATTTTGACCAACATAGATGCTTTATTGTCCAAAAATCATGGCAATGCTTTCTATGCTTTCTCACCAGGATATTTATGACACTTTCATGCAAACGATATTGGCCCTTGTAATTCAACTCTCAAATATGTGTAAATGGTATTCTTATGGACACTAAAAGTATTTTGATCGGGTTGAGCTTCGCAACAAGCTATTCATTTGCAAGGTGGGGCACACGAATAGCTTCGGGGTCATGCAACATTAAATTCTTAAATTATTTGGTGCTCCATGATTGCAGAGTCGCAACAGAACTAGCAATTGCCAATCTACTATTTTCTCTCATACCAGTAGATCAATATTTCTATTACAACAGGCACAAAAAGAATACACAAATGAAAGACTAAGCAAATGCATCTAGGAAGGCTAAGTTCACAATTCTTGACACACAAAGCCACCAAGAATCTCAACGACAAATATGGGTTAGAAGAAGATATACCCAAAACATCTTTTTGTAATAGATATGGGCATTATCAATAAAGTAATGCTTTAACTAATGTTCTAGCAACATTTTTGACACTTATGAATAGTCTCTTAAGGTCATATTTTTAAAACTTTGCTTAATATTTCAAAATGATATCTTATCCATAGTAAAATATGAAGAAGCACGTGGAACATTTGAAGGAGTGCTCTAATTGCTTAGAGGTAACTCTTTTTTTGCTAAAGAATCCAGCCATAATTTATTTGCAAAAGAAGTAGGGTATTGAGGACATATAATATCCCAAGAAGGGATTTGCATGGATTCTTACAATATGAGGGCCACATCCCAAAGCTTAGAAGAATTAACAATATTATCAGGTTTGGCTAGGCTAGAATCATTCCAATTTTGTAGGAAAAGGTAGTAACGACATCAATACTCTAAAATATAGGCTAGAATTAGATTTCTCTTGTGCATGGTGATGCATCAAGATTCAAGAATGGTGATTGGGTCCCTTTTAGCTCAACCAGATAAGAAAATGGATTTGCCTATTTTCTATGCGAGTTGAATGTTTGCGATGGCATAAATGAGTCTACCACCAAAATAGAGGCCCTGGGAATGGTGTACAATGTACAAAAGTTTTGCCATTATTTACTTAGCATCCCATTCATATGTTTATTGATCATTAGTAATGCTTTCCTTTTGTTGCTAGGGTTACAAGAAGCTGTAGATTGTTGAAAATGTGGCCATAATTTACATCCTTAGGTAAGCCCCTTTTCTATGGTTCTTAAGGCAAGTCAACATGGTACCTTGCTACTTGGATAACCGAACTAATTCTAGAGCTAAAACGTGCACCAACTCCCGAATTCCAGAAGGGATGTATTTACTCTCTCTCTCTCTCTCTCTATCCATCTATCTATCTACACACACACACACACACACACACACACACACACACACACACACATATATGTATGTATGTATGTATGTACGTATGTATGTGTGTGTGTATGTGTGTATGTATGTATGTATGTGTATGTGTATGTGTATGTATATGTGTATGTGTATGTGTATATGTGTGTGTGTGTGTGTATGTGTATGTGTATGTGTATATGTATACATACATATATACATGTACATGTACATACGTACGTACGTACACACACATGTGTATGTGTATGTGTGTGTGTGTATGTGTATGTGTATGTGTATATGTATACATACATATATATATATACATATACATATACATATGTACATACATACACACACACACACACACACGTCAATATCTCTTGCTCTTGTCTGGATACTTCGTGCTGGTGTTGTCATCTTTATAAATGTTTTATGAACATTTTTTGTTTGTGGTTTGCTGTCTATGGTAGGCATCTACGTTAGAGATGCAGGTAAATGTTGATGCTTGCAAGAAATTTCGACAGCTCATATAATTTACTGTCTCACATATGGATTGCAGTGTAGGTATACTTCTCTTTCTCTCTCTATATTTCTATCTCCCAAATGGATTGATGTGCTCCATCAAAATGCAACTTCCATTGGGACACCAATAAAGACATAAAATCATAACATCCTAGGTGATGTTGTTGTTGAGGATGAGAAGGATCAAGGGTGAGTGGAAGCTTATACTTTAGCCAAACGATCTGTGCATGTGAATTTACTACTGCTACTACTTACCATCTTATGTAAAGTGGTTAATGCATAGTTATTGCATCTCATGGAGCACCTACTTGCTATTACACTGATAGAGGTTGGCACTTATTATGAGCATATAGTAAGTCTATGCCACTGAGCAATGTGTACTATAAGTATAGAACATTTTTTTGGGATAGGAGCTGAGCACGTAAATCTCAGGATTAGTAAGTTACTTCTCGCTTGAATGTTTGTGCTGAAACACCTTTCTCTCTGTCTCTCTCCCCCTCTCTCCCTCTCTCCCTCTCTCTCTCTCTCTCTCTCTATCTTTGTCTCTCCCCCTCCCAATATAAATAGTATATATGTAACATGTATATACATACATACATACACATATATATATACATACATACATGCATACATACATACATACATACATACATACATACATACATACATACATATTTATATATGTATGTACATACACAAACACACACGTACATGCAAGCGCACACACACACACAGTTATGGATAAAATTGTTATAGGAAAAAGGCATTAATATGTATGTGTGTTTGTATATGTGGCAATAGTATAATAAAATATGGTGTGCATAGGGCCCAAGGTTGAGGTGGCAGGGCATGACCATGTGCCACCCTTCCATGTAAGAGGACCCATAAGGTGTGTTGTACATAATCCATGATAGTAATATTATAAAATGTAAGGTGGCATGGCTCCTCCATGTGCCACCCCTCCACCTAGGCTGCATTTAGTGAGATATGGCTCAAAGTCCATGGGAGAAGCAATTTAAAATAGGTGGAGATGGATATTATATTGAGTTATTCCCTCCATATGGGATAGGCCCATGTGGGGGAGGTATAGAAGGTCCAAGAGAGCAAGTTAAATAATGGGGAAAGTAGGATGAGGTAGCAAGATTCCTTGTGCCAACCCTCCACTTGTCCTCCTAGAGGTTATAAAATTGGAAAGAGACCAAGGGAGTATCATAGACTTGAGATATGGGGCTTGATTTATGTGGAAAATTGAGGCAAAGGGTTGTCGCACACAATTGAGAGTGCGTAACCGCCTAGCCCACATGGGAGACTTTTCCACACACACCATGCATGTGGGAGGATACATTAATGGGGAGAGACCCCCTCTTTTGGCTATAAAAGGAGGGGGCTATTCCTTGATGAGACACGCTCATTCTTGTAAAGCCACCTAGCTAGTATTTTGATATTTCCCTCTCATCCCTTCTTTCAAATAAAGTATGGTTCTCTTCCCTTGATGTCCCCATCTCTACATTCCTCCTCCTATCATGTACATGCTTCTCTTCCCCCTCTCCTTTTCCCCTTGTGTCATAGTCACCCTCTTCCTTCCCTCCACTTCTAATTCCTTTTCCCCTCCTATGACAACGGTTTGCCCTCACGATCTCCTTTTCTCTATGGCCCTCGAGCGTCGCCATGCTTAGCCTCTAGCCTCTGGTCTCGATTTCTTTTCCGGCTAACAGAATTGGTGTGGCTGCTGGGATACGAATCTCCATGGCTAGTGGCAAATCTTCTACTCGTACCGGTCGCATCTACAAAACTATACCATCTGTGCTCCTTCTAAGCTACTGCGCGTGCATTCGATTCGCGCGTCTCCTGTGTTTGACCGTGCGACAGTTTTCTGGGCTGCTGCAACTTCTGGTCGCGGATAGTTTTCTCACTTCGCCCGTCTACTGCGTTCACTTGTGCAACAGTTTTCTAAACTGTTGCGGCTTCTGGTCGTGGACAGTCTTCTTGCTCCGCGCATCTACTGCCCGCGCGATAGTTCTCTGGACTGCTGCGGCTTCTGGTCGCGGACAGTTTTCTGAGTTCCTACAAAACTGTAACAGCAGATCCCGCGCCCCCCTCTCTCGTCTCTTCTTCTTCTTGTCCTTCTCTTTCTCTTCTCCTCTCCTCTCCTCTCCTCTCTTTTTATTAAAGAGTAGGATTTGAACCCAAGACCTCCCCCTTCACAAAAGGGAGACTTATCATTGGGCCAACAAGTTGGAAGTAGTAAAAATGTAATGATTTTTGTTCATATATTGAAATTGCGGGAACTGTAACTCTCTAACCGTAGGGAGTTTGCTCTTGCTGTAAAAAGCAAAAATACTTCATTTTATGTGCTCTATCCACGTCTCCTGCTAGATCGCCGATTCAGAACTTCTCCAAGCTCACTTCACGGACGCACGCCACACGAGGAGGGTGGACATTTATGTCACTTCTCGACGCGTTTAAGGAATTGGTGCCTGGTCCTCCGCACCTTACGGCTACCAATGCATGAGATGTCTTCCTTGATCTTCATGTCGACCTTCAATGGCTGATTATCCAGTGCATTGTTCAACAAGATGACGGGTGGAATGATACACCGTGGATGATTCATGGTGAAGAATTACTGATACGCTGGGAGAATTTTGATTTTACTTCTACTCATTGTGCGGTGATCGAACTACTTGCTGCTTAAGAGGTAATTAAAACGATGTCCTTCATCGAAGGGTGGGATGCTCCCCAAGCTTGGGGGGAGATTTGGCGCATCTGCTTGTTGATTCCTGTGGATAAGCTCATCCTGAATGGTTTATTCTCAATCTCACTACAAAGGTTTCTAGGCCTCGGCTATGGTTGGTAATGTTTCGACCAAGGAATCCATTTGTACCTAATCAACCTTTTGTGCCTCATTTCGAGCTTCAAGTTGTAATTCTTTTTGGTCTTAAGATAAACTATCAACAAAGGATTGCAAGTTTATTTGGTGCTGAACGTTTGGCTCAAGTGTTGAATTCTCCCCACCCTCTCCTCCTACCTATCTTGGACTACCGAGAAACTTGGGATGTCCGAATTTTAGTCTTGGTGTGATGACATCTTGGATTCTTCAATTTGATGGAGCTTACAAACCTTTGACCAAGGCTGCTAATGTAAGTGTGAAGCTCACTTCACCGGGTGGTGAGGAGTATTGTTACAGCAAGTCTTCACCTGCAAGTACTTGCAATCAAGCTGAGTACTCGGTGCTCATTTTTGGGCTACAAAAGGCACAAGAACATCATGCCAAGCAACTGGAGGTGCAAGGAGATTCTCAACTAGTGTGTGAACAAGTTAGTGGAAGGTGGAAGGTGCGGAGCAAAGGCTTGGTTCCACGACATCAACAAGCATTGGAACTTTGCAACCAATTTGAAGAGGTAAAAATTCAGCATATCCCTCGAGCTCGAAATCTAGTTGCTGATTTCTTGGCACGTGAAGCTTGTACTTCAATCACGCATGACGCGAGTGGAAGCACCACCCCAACAAAGCCACAAGCCACGAAGGAGGGCGATCATTTGTAAGGAATGCAAAGGTTGTGGTCATCATGAGACTAAGTGTTGGGCATACTTGATACGAGTTCACCGACTTCGGAAGATCATCAGAAAGGTCCTCAAGGACATTGCTCAAAAGAAGGATGCCAGACCACACACCCCTTGAAGAAATAGCATGGCAATTACAAGAATTGGAAGAAGCTGAAGGTGATGTGCAAGCTCTCCAACTGTTGACATTTGTCATGGCATTCTTGTTTGCCTTGATGAACAACCTCATGCAATGCCGCACCTCTAACCCTCGCTTGTAAAGATGGATGTGATATCATGAGGGTTGGTCCTTTTAAGATTGTCTATGTGCTATTCTATGTTGAAGATTCTTCCCGTGTAGTATTTCACACTACACCAGTCACACCCTACCCTGCCTATGTGTGCTTTGTGGATGTATCTTCACCCGATTTTCAGTTCAAACTTCCTCTTTCTATTGTTTGTTCATAGATAAGCCTCTCTTTTCTATCTTCCAAGCATGGCTGACATTCCCGTGTTTTGTGGACGGGTGGAAGAAAATCCAAATGAGTATCTTGTGGCCTTCAAGCGCCGTTGTGTTTCTCTCAACTTTCTTATTGAAGACAGATGGTTGTTGGTTCTTCCCACATTTCTAGAGGGTTTGGCTCAAGTGTGGTATGAGAAGCAAGCCGAAGATGTTCGCCAAAGCTGGCCAAGGTTGACAGCAGCGATGATTGAGTATTTCGGCAAAGAAGAGGAGTCGGAGTATGTGTACCTGCAGGTGACAAACTTGAAGCAGTCAGAAGGTGAGACGGCACGTTGATATGTGGATCGAGCGGCCGTGCTCCTGGACCGTTTAATTGCCACGTAGGAGGACAATGCCGGATTTCGAGCTGGAATGACTCAACATGTGCTGGGCTACCTTGTAGCAGGAGCAAGTGATGAATTCCGCCTCAAGCTTAAATGGGAGAATCCAGAAACTATGGTGTTAGCACATGAGATTGCTCAAAAGTTTGATAAAGTTTAGTCTGACCCCAAAAGGCCCGCTTGGATGCTAAGATTCGCAAGGGATGGGAAAGACACTTTACTGAGGGGGATGTTGTGCTATGCTTTGATAACAGATTGGACCACCAAATGGATAAGAAGTTTCTGCCACTGTGGACTGGTCCATACAAAGTCATCAAGGAACGTAGCAATGGGTCTGTACAAGTTCAGGAGCTGCATGAACCATATGGCAAGAAGGTGATCAACAAGCGTTACCTCAAGCCTTTCTTTGTGCGTGATGGACCCAGGCATGGAAATGCTGTGCATTCCCTGCCTGGGGGGGGGAACTGTTATGGATAAAATTGTTATAGGAAAAAGGCATTAATATGTATGTGTGTTTGTATATGTGGCAATAGTATAATAAAATATGGTGTGCATAGGGCCCAAGGTTGAGGTGGCAGGGCATGACCATGTGCCACCCTTCCATGTAAGAGGACCCATAAGGTGTGTTGTACATAATCCATGATAGTAATATTATAAAATGTAAGGTGGCATGGCTCCTCCATGTGCCACCCCTCCACCTAGGCTGCATTTAGTGAGATATGGCTCAAAGTCCATGGGAGAAGCAATTTAAAATAGGTGGAGATGGATATTATATTGAGTTATTCCCTCCATATGGGATAGGCCCATGTGGGGGAGGTATAGAAGGTCCAAGAGAGCAAGTTAAATAATGGGGAAAGTAGGATGAGGTGGCAAGATTCCTTGTGCCAACCCTCCACTTGTCCTCCTAGAGGTTTGAACATATTATAAAATTGGAAAGAGACCAAGGGAGTATCATAGACTTGAGATATGGGGCTTGATTTATGTGGAAAATTGAGGCAAAGGGTTGTCGCACACAATTGAGAGTGTGTAACCGCCTAGCCCACATGGGAGACTTTTCCACACACACCATGCATGTGGGAGGATACAGTAATGGGGAGAGACCCCCTCTTTTGGCTATAAAAGGAGGGGGCTATTCCTTGATGAGACACGCTCATTCTTGTAAAGCCACCTAGCTAGTATTTTGATATTTCCCTCTCATCCCTTCTTTCAAATAAAGTATGGTTCTCTTCCCTTGATGTCCCCATCTCTACATTCCTCCTCCTATCATGTACATGCTTCTCTTCCCCCTCTCCTTTTCCCCTTGTGTCATAGTCACCCTCTTCCTTCCCTCCACTTCTAATTCCTTTTCCCCTCCTATGACAACGGTTTGCCCTCACAATCTCCTTTTCTCTATGGCCCTCGAGCGTCGCCATGCTTAGCCTCTAGCCTCTGGTCTCGATTTCTTTTCTGGCTAACAACACACACACACACAATGGCATCTTGCTCTTTCACCTTGACTAATCATTGCTCTCTTTAATATTTCTAAATGTTTTATGTGATGTGGGCAACGTTCATGCTTGTTGCAAGTACTTTCAATAGTTCACATTTATCCCTCTCACATATGAATCGCAATATCAATACACTTCCCCTCCCCCCTGCTCTTTCTCTCTCTCTCTCTCTCTCTCTCTCTCTCTCTCTCTCTCTCTCTCTCTCTCTCTCTCTCACTATCTCCCGGTCTTGCATGAATGCCTACACTTTTTGTGTTTGTTGTTGTCTTTTTCTTTTTGCATATTTTGTGAAGGTTGTGTGGTTTGTTGTTTGTACATTTAGGTAGGCAAGGCAACATGCTTTCTTCTAAGCACTATGAAGACTTGATATTATTCCTTCCTAAACGTGAATCTCAGCCCCCTGTGTGTGTGTGTGTGCATGCACATGCGCATGCCTACATACATACATATATGGTTATCTTGATCTTTCACCTTGTTTGAAAATTTGGAGATGTCTTAATCTTTCTAAATATTTCATGAATGTTATATGTGATGTGGTGTTTTGGCTATAGGAAACTATGTTAGAGAGGCTTGGGTCTATGTGCGTGCTTGTAAGTAGTTTATACACTTTATATTTATCCCTCTGACACTTAAATCACAGGTCCACCAATCATTTTCTCTGCCAATACAAGGGCACCAAATGGAAAGAAGTATAATAGGAAGTGGACACAATGTTCAATAGTCTATGCTTACATGTGACAAGATCATGGATTTTACTCAGTAAAATCAATCAAGAAGTATTGGGCCAAAAAGTAATAGTGTTTAGCTGAAAGATTATATGAAGAGTAAAATGATAGCACGAGTGTCAATGATACCACAATTAGAAAGACTTATCAGAAGGTTGATGGGTGCTTTGAAGAACACACAACATGGCCAAAAAAATATTTGCTCTATAACAATAACTGCTTTTAATACCCACCCTTCTCTAAGCTACACAATGGACCAATCCAAGTCAAAGACAATAATGTGGTATCCATCATTTATCACACTCACACAAGTCAAGTTGCCAAAAAGATCAGCTCTAATGATGATTGTAAATCCCAACAGTGAGTAGATTGAAGGCATCAATATCAACAAAATGGCTTATCTCTAGGGTTTCATGGATGATGTGTGTACTTTGTGTTGTCACACTTGTCAAATGAAGATGATAGGGTTTTTCCTTACACACTTGCAACAAAGCAAAACGTAGAAGCAATATCACCATGAGACTTGAGACCTCATTATTGGCTTTTGGATTGTAGAGACTTGGGTCTATCTAAACAAAAAATCTGTGTGTCTACAAAGAATAGACACATCTGCATTTGTGAAGCATCTTGTTCCTCTCCTTGATAAGCCTTCGATATGCTAATTTTTCTTAGCATCTTGTGAGATTCTTCACATATCTTTATAGTGACTATTGTATATTTGGTTTGCATAGCTTGCTAGTTAGCATGCTTCTTGGGCTACTTCGCTTTGTGGTTTGGTGGATTTAAAACTCGCTTAAAAAGGCACCTTTATTGTGTCTTCAAAGTGTTTCCTCACACTCTTCAAGTAGCTTCCAAATATTATGTAATGCTTTAACATTATTGTAGGGATTTAAAGTGATATTCATAGCTTTATAAAGGGTGCTTAAGACATATAGATTTAAATTCTCATGATAGCTTTAAAGTGAGTTTCGGGTTAGTGTGTCCCCAATAGTTTTAAAGTATTCTCTAAACATTTGAAGTGACTACATGGCAGCTTTAAAATTGTCCAATTGATTTTAAGCTATGTCTGAGACTTAAAGGACAACTATTTTTAAGCTATGTCTAATAGCCTTAAAGTTGTGTCAGATAGCTTTCAAGATGTGTCATGATAGCTTTAACGTGGGTTTTGATAGCTTTAGGTGATGCATGATAGCCTTAAAGTGCTTTTGGATGGCTTCATTGTGAAGATTGTGGGAGAGAGGGAAGGAGTCTCACTTGTGGCTTTCTCACATGCACAATGGGGGAATACACACAAAGGTGGAGGCTGAAAACAGTTTTCCTCTTCTTAGTTGTGAAAGCCAAAAGAACTCTCGTACAAAGAAAATAGAAGAACCCTATATGTGGGTCTCAAACCAAACTCAACTAACTAAGGTGGCATACTAACTGAGCCACGAACTAGTGTAGATAAGGATAGCTATCATCCAGCTATTATTCGTGGGCGGTGTACCAACCGCATCTCCAGCTAACAAGTCGGTGACATAAATGCACAACAGTCACCCTGGCATATCGCGAGTGGAGCTCGATATCTCAACACTCCCCCTCGAGCTCAATCCCAAATCCTGCACACCAAGCAGGTCTCTGAACTTGCGCAGCTTCTCTGTGCCCAATGCTTTCGTGAATATGTCAGCTACCTGATCCTCTGTGCTGACATAAACTAGATCAATAAGACCTAGTAAAACCTTCTCCCGCACATAGTGATAATGCACCTCAATGTGCTTTGTTCTGGCATCTGGCATGAAAGACTGGGTTCTTTGCCAAATGTATACTACTCATGTTGTCACAATAAATGACAACTGGCCCATCTGTAGACTGATGCATATCATAGAGTAGCTTATGCAACCAAGCTACCTCACATGCAGCCATTGCTGCACCCCTGTACTCAGCCTCTGTGCTCGACAAGGCAACTGTAGGCTGTTTCTTGCTGCTCCAAGTGACTGCAGCACTCCCAAAAGAGAACACATATCCACTGGTAGATCGTCTATCTGAAATGCTACCAGCCCCAGTGTATCCATGCAACTGTATCTGAACCCCAGCCTCATAAAATAGTCCATACTGCAATGTGGACGTCACATACCTGAGTATGCGTCTAGCCGCATCCAAATGCAGTTTCCTTGGAGCCTGCATAAACTGACTTACCAACCCAACAGCATAGCTCAAATCTGGCCTGGTAATAGTCATGTAAATCAAACTTCCTACTATGCGTCTGTACATAGTAGGGTCTTCCAGAAGCTCACCTGCATCTGCGCTCAGCTTCACATTCTGCTCCAAAGGAACTGAAATAGGCTTACAGCCTGTCATCCCATATTTGGACAACATGTCCACCAGTCCATACTGCCTCTGCAAGAGCTGTATCCCACTTGGTGATCTAATCACCTCAATGCCCAAGAAATAACGCAGCTCTCCCAAATCCTTCATCTCAAACTTCTGCCTCAATAGCATTTTCACATGAAGGATATCTTCATCAC